>NC_088801.1:72133798-72182753 GCF_011386835.1 Chrysemys picta bellii | reverse complement strand
ATGGGTGTGCCAAGCCTTCTTGCTGTTAATCTGCTTAGGACAAGACCATCCCAGGAGCTGAAAACACCCAGCCAAGGCTTTCTGACACCTCTGCAACACAAGATGGGAGAAGGAGAGTTTGCATCATGAGAAGAGCTGGAATCTGTGGTCACTCTGCAGTGAAAAGCCAGCTGAAATGATCAATGAGGGAAAGGAATGTGGGGGTCACATGGTATCCTGCTGACCCTTGGTGTCTCTTTGTTCCTATTAGTGGAGGCTCCTGGCGTTTGATCTTAGGAAGTGGCTGCTGGGAGCCATAAAACATCTCCACTTGTGTGTCCATTGAAGGCCAGGGAACTTGCTTGGGTAAGCGGGTAGGGCTGAGATTTTTCACTTTTGGGAGGCGGCTCTGGAGACAGACCTAGCAGGAGAGCTGGAGCAGTCAGGGCCTGCTGCACCAGGGAGCACATGGCAGCGGGACTCACCTTGCCCACGTCAGGGTCCTCGTCCTGTAAGTGAAGGAGCAGTGGGACCAGGCTGCGGGTCACTTCCTCCTGCAGCAGGGGCTTCTGCCTCCTCTTCACTGTGTTAAGCAACTCTGTAAAGAGCATGATGGCAGCAGAGCGCACCTGGGGTCTCACCTGTGATGGACACACAACCATGAGGGGATCTCACCGAGGGAGCTTCACACTCTCCTTACAGGGTGAGCTCGGCACAATGCAAACCACAGATAGGGGCCAGTCTGACTAATAACTCCATGGTCTGCCCACCAAGAGGGCACCCATTTGCAGAAAGGTTTGGGTGGAGGGGCAGACAACACAGGTTAGGACAGTGGTTCCTAAATTTCCCTGGAGGCCTCCTGTAAGTGCTGACTCCATCCACAGTGAAGGGCTCTTTGGAGGGTTTCTTTAATGGGTTCAACACTCTCATCGTTTCATAGCATTTAAGGGTCATTCATTCATCTAGACTCCAAAGCACAGGACATTACATTTCACCCCATGACCACTACATTGAGCATGTTAACTTGAGTTAGATTAAAGCATATCAGTCCTCAGGAGACCAAACGGTTGCATGCCACACACAGAGAACACGAGAGACCAAGGTGTCACCAATGCCTGAGGCCCAGGCAATGGCTCGGAACTGATCAGGTCAGATATGCCACCACTACGACTCCAGAGTCACAACACTGCCTGGCTGGGGATGGGCAGGTCAAGAGCCCCTGACTTACAGCATCGAGTAAGGGGATTAGCTTCCTGGCCACGCTGGTGAGCTCACTCCCATCCAGGCTCTGCAGAAGGTTCTGAACAGCTGAGATGGCCTCCAGAATACTCCCATCATCCATCTCATCCGAGCCCCAAAGGATGGCAGGCAGCAGGGCCTTGACTTGTTCCACCTACACACACACACATGGGGGGGGCTCATCAGATCTCCCAGCCCTCCAGTGAGTACACACCACAGTGCCAGGGCTGTGTTTATTCTACCCCATGGCACCAAGTCAGAGAGAAGCTCCGTCTCCACAGTCGGAGGCGTGGTGCTTTAGAATCGATGGGGATGCCTGACGAGGCAATCAGTGAATCCTAACCCCGTCCCGGGTCGTTCTGGTGTAGGGTGGGCAAAGCTGTGGTTTGCTTCGGGGCTTTTCTCTCTTTTCTACGTGCTATTAATTATTATTATAGCAGATGCTGGCAGCAATCTCCATAGTTAAGGCTGGTACACAGTTTCCATTCTAGTTGCTCCTTTTGATACGCTCCTAAAAACATTCCCTTTTTGGATGGAAATGTTCCATGCTGTCTCCCCAGTCAACTGTGATTTTTTCCTGGGGTGATTGCATCTCTGAGCTGTAGGACAGTTTTTCCACTTACAAACAAACAAACGAAAACTTCTAGCCACCTTCTTTTCCCATGCAGACAATCCCCCAAATGGTGAAACTTGGGGAAAAAAATCAAACCTGGCCCATGGGGAGTCCTAGGTAAGAGCTGAACCCTCTGCAAAGTTTGAGAAACTTGGACCTGATAGTGCAAGGCATTGAAATATCATTTGGGGGCAGGGCCACAAACACTCTTTAAGAGAGTGCTCTGCCTCTCTCAGGGCCAGAGACTTTGGGGCCAGCCAGCTCCATGCATTAATCAGATGCAGCTAGGGTGACCAGATAGCAAGTGTGAAAAATCAGGACAGAGGGTGGGGGGTAATAGGCACCTATGTAAGAGAGAGCCCCAAATATCTGGACTGTCCCTATAAAATCGGGACATCTGGTCACCCTAGATGCAGCGGAGGAGGAGAGAACTATTTTGGGCTGTCAGGAAGGAAGGGGAAGCAGGAGCAGGGGGGAGTGGCTCCTAGAGTACCCTGGGAGGGAAGGCAGGGGGAATCTGATGGGGGAAAAGGGCCTCCAGGGAGGAAGCCTTGGGAAGCAGTCCTCCCCCAAGAGAACAAAGAACTCCGCAGAGCCTGGGGGCAAAAAGCTTGCAGAAGGGGTGCCCAGGAAGGGGGCCAAAGTTAAGTTTTCTTATGTTTACTAAGGACAGGGTGGAACCTTTGTTGAGTGAGCTCAGAAGAGGAGATGTGGTAATGGCAGAAGATCCTGTTTCTGATTTTTAGTCCGTTGGACACTGTCAGGTTTGATTCTGAGGGTTTTATCTTTGGCCTTCAAAGGCTTGTTTGTCTTAATAAATGAGCCTGAATAAGGGTGTTATTGAACGAGGTATTTGTGAAGTCAAGCCGAGGAGGGGAAAACTGAGGCAGTGCTGCAATGTTGGGTCTTGCCACTGGAGGGGGCGATGAGACAGGGCCCTGTGTGCTCGCTAAGGTCTTTAGACCAATCAAGGTCTTCCTTTGTGACAGCACCAGGAATGGTCTCTCCAAGAAGGAACAGGAATGCTGCTGGGGTAATTTGCATGGGGGAGAATTAGGGTTACCATATCTGAACTTTCAAAGAGAGGACACTCCATTGGTGGGGGGTAGCCCTGCCCCCTAGCCACTCCCTCCCACTTCCCGCCCCCTGACAGCCCCCCCAGAACCCCTGACCCATCTAACCCCCCCGCTCCCTGTCCCTGACTGTCCCAACCCCTCTCCACACCCCTGCCCCCCTGACAGCCCCCCCGAACTCCCGACCCATCCAAACCCCCGCCCCGCTCCCTGTCCCCTGACTGCCCCCCTTCTCCAACTCCCCGGCCCCCTTACCGTGCCACTCGGCTTAGAGCAGGTGTCTGGCTCCACGCCCCAAGGAGCGCCCCGCCCGAGTGCTGCCGAGCGGCGTGCTGAGGCTGTGGAGGAGTGGGGAAGCGGGGGAGGGGCTCTGGCCGCCACTGCCAGCCCCACCGCCGCGTTCCCTCATAGGCGCACAGCCCCACCCCCCAGCGCTGCCGGGCGGCATGCTACGGCTGCAGGGGATGGGGGGAGCTGGGAAGGGGCTTTGGCTGCCGAGGCCCCAATGCGAGCGGCGCTCGGCCGCCCTGTCAGCTGCTTTTCGGTCGATAAATAGCCGACTGGGGGGAAATCCCGGACATTTTTAGATTTTTAGAAATCCCCCCCGGAGGCTATTTAAAGAGCGAAAAGCCGGACATGTCCGGGGAAACCCGGACGTGTGATAGCCCTAGGAGAGTGATAATGTCCACCTGAAATCCAAGCAGTAAAATCCCATCTAAAATACTCTCCGAGGAAAGATCTGCATTGAGGGGCCGTTGTGATCCCCGTTCCTGCTGGGGAAATGGAGGCACCGAGAGGGTCAGCAAGCCAGCAGCAGAGGTGGGCTCAGAACACTGTGCCTCACTGCCTGCCCAGAACTCAGTCCACTGGGTCACAGCCACCTCGTCGTTTTCCAGTTAACCAAGCCTGGGCTCTCACCTTCCCTGGTTGGGTTGCCAGGATGCCGAGTCCTCTTAGACCAAGTGAACAGAAAACTGGGCTGGGGTGTTTTGTCCACTCCTCGAGACGGTCCAAAGTGTCTGGATGTGGGAGCTTCTTGGCCTCTTCGTAACGCAGAAGCTGAAAACAACACAGAGCGAATCAGCAGCAGGGTGCTTACCGGAGAACTTTGTGTCGGTTCTGTGGAGAGGCATCATAACCTCCATGTTGTACCGTCCATTGCTATACATCAGCCCCACTTTGTGTGTGACACCCAGTCCTCCCACTGACTTCCTGGCCGTTAGCACTAGACTCAGCCATAGGCGTTAGCAGAGCTGCTCTACCCTCCAGGAGAACATGTAGGGCAACAAAATGTTCAGTGACCATTTGTATGGCGGACTCTTGTGCATCTGGGGGTTTGCCAAGAGCAGCCGAACCCCTCGTGGTGACCCTGTGAAGCAGAACAAGCCGCTCTGAGATAACGCGAAAGTTGGGACTGAGAAATCAAACCCCTGAGTTGAAATCCTGACCCCACTGAAGTCAGTGGAAGTTTTGCCATTGATCTCAATGGGCCCAGGATTGGACTCCTGGTGAGGAGAGAATTAAACCCCATCCCTTAATGAGTTAGATGAGGAGACAATCCCTGAAAACTGTCAATAGGAACTAGCCAGACAGAACCCGTGGAAATGGGGAGGACAACCTAGCGATGGACTATAGAGCCACCTCATTCCTGGTGATGTGCCTCTAACTAACCCATCCAATAGAGAAGGTTAAAGATTGCTCGTCACATTCAGAGCTAATGATCCTGCATCTGGGGGAGCTTTTACCATGATCCTCTCTCCTCCATACCCACTCTCAATGCCCCTCTTTGCTTTTCCTTAGTGACTTCGCAGGGAGGAACCTTTCATGGACCTGCAGAAAGGCTGATGCCGACAGGAGACCCAGCTGCCCTTCGGGAGAGTCCAGGCTGATGCTGTTCTACAGAACCTTAGTTTCTTGGATATTCCCATCAGGCTCCTGATTACAACTTTGGAGCAACCAATGATCCCCTAAAGGATCCATCTCAGATTTTACACTGAGCGTGCTGGGACAGGACTGGGGGAGCTAGTCAGTGCTGCATGGACACCTGGCAATGTGGACATGACCAATAAAGCTCATCGTTTATGTAGCGCAATAATGAGTCTCAAAGGCTTGATTTGAGGAGTTGCTCACTAATCTAGGACACAAGACCCAATTGCTCTCATCAGCTAATGAAACTTACTTCTACAAAGAAGGCCATCATGGTCAGCCTGTGTTTCTTATCACCTCTGTCGAGGAGCGGGATCACTAGGTCCAGCAGCATCCTTGTGGTCTCAGGGCAAGCATAGTGCACCATGGCTCTGTGACACAAAGCAGAAATACCTTTGTTAGTAAGGGAAGAAGCACATTCTGCAACAAGGGGGTGAGGGGTCAGCTTGGGGCCACATGGCAGCCCAGAAGTGAGGAATGTTTCATTCTGGAATTGCCCCCACTAGCAGGACTGACTGCATGGAAAACGCTTGTGTATTACCTGGCCAGCAGGCTCACCCCACTGAGGTGATCTTGGGGGCTTTGTAGGAGGATCCAGCCTTGCTCCTTCTCCATAACAGTCAGCTCGGAACGGCAGCCAACACAGAGAAGCAGCATCTTTATAGCCTCCACTGCAGAGCTAGATTCAAACAACACACCAGCGTGACTGAGTGCCAGGAGCCCCCTCATAGTAGGTCTGTCAGGGAGTGACGGATTCACTTGTGTGTGGAAAGACACACCAATGGTTTAAATAGAGCTTAGGAAGGCACAGGTTCGTGACTGGGGTTCCTAGGCACTATAGTAATACAATTTAGTAATATGAAGAAAGAGAAAGAGTTCTGAGCAAATCCTACAGACAATTGCACATCAGCACTAGGGCATGTCAATGTCACAGAACAGGAGAACTTCAGCCCTTTAGTGTCAGATCCACATTCCTTTGACACACTGGCAAATTGGCTCCCACTAATTTCTCCCCATAGCTGCTGGGATAGTCTTTCTACTTCCTCTGCAGTGCATTGGTCGGTATGTCATTTACCACTGAGAGACACCCTTGCAACCTAAGCCCTGCCTGCTAACTCCCTCAGAATAAGAGAGTTATGGAAAACCTGCAGGGGCCACATGAGAGCTGGAGAAGAGAACTATGACTTCTCTATGACTGTCCATGTAATTAGACCGTTGACTTTCCAGTAGGCGCAGTACCTGGTGTGGAGGCTCTGCCGGCTGCTTTCCCTTCCAGAGACTTTATCCCCTGGTATGCTCTGTCCCAGGCTGAAATGGATTTCGACAAGAAGAGCCATTAGCAGCTGAGGATAGAGGCGGGTTGTGGCATCTCTGGACTTGCTCACCGAGATCATCTCATAGAGGGCGCATGTGGCCTGAAGAGGGAACAAGACAGACACAAGCTTACTTGGAAATCCTACTCCCTCCTGCGTCAGTTCTCAGGACTTCCTGCTTATGTGCTATGAAACTCCCCTGATTCATGGAGAAACAAACCGAGTTAAACTGCCCTGAGCAGCAGGGCGGGGGAAGCCGGGCACTGGCAGGTTGAAGGCTTTGCCTTGTGGAGTCTGGTGACACTAGGCTGCATTGCCACACAGGGGACCTAGCTTTGATTTCGGATCTCGCAGAGCTTCCTGACCTGCAGGGGCTGCAGAGACAGCATGCTTGGGGTGGGGGTAATGCCTCATGGGACTAAGAATGGGAGAGAATAAATTAATGAAGAGAAGAGTGGCTCTTTCATCAGCTTCCTCGGCATCTTTCTTCTCCCTCATTTGGACGTCCACCGTCATTGTTTCATGCTTGCATTGTTCCTTGGCTTCCAAGTGCCTCAGAGGGGCCTTTTCTTCTGCATCTGGGGTATAGGGGGGCTGAGACCCTGCTTTTTGGTCAAAGTCCATGAGCAAATCTCTCAGTTCGTGTTCTGCGGCTTTCTTCTTAACAGATAGCCCCCTTTCTTTACATACTTTTTCAAGTTCTTTTGAGTCAAGACTCTCATAGGATTGTGATTCACCCATTGTAACTCATCTTTAACCCTTAAAACTTTCCATATCAAATTTAAACTTTAAATAGTGTTGGGTTATGATCTTTAAGCCCAATTGACCTGTGGCATGTGACTCCTGTGCTGACTACGCCAATTGTCACGCTCTCTGGAGTGGTCCACAACTGTGAGTGCCAATCTTAGATCAGACTGTCATGAAACAGGGCAGGCACCCCAAACTAGTAATATATTCTATAACTGGATTTCACAAAGCCAGTAACAATTGTGCATTCCTGGATTACAGTACCAGTTTTACCAAGGACAGTCTTACCACAGACAGTCCCCTTAGACACTCCAGCCTATCTTGTCACCCAGACAAACTGAACTTTGTGATTAAAGGTTATTAAAACCAAAAATCACACCACATCAGGTTACTCCCAACCCCAAAGGGTCAGTCACTTACCCTAGGTCAATTGGTACTCTGGATCTCACACCAAAAACAACACTGGCAGCCAATTCTCTAGTAAACTAACTAAAGATTTATTAGCTAGGAAAAATAAATGAGAGTTATTGAGAGGTTAAAGCCGGTAAAATACATTAACAGGTGAATCAAAATTTGTAAATCCCAAATGATAGCGGAGATGTAGTAATCTCTTGGTTTCCTAAAAGTCTTTTCAGGAACCCAGATGTTTCTGGGGATCTCCATTTTGCATTTGGAATCTTCCCTGTAAGAGTCCAAACAGTCAGAGATACAGTATCATTCCTTGACATCTATTTTATAGCTTTTCCAGAAACCAATCTGAACAGTGTCTTTACCCAAGTGGGTTCTGATGAGTAGGAAATTCAGACTTAGTCTGTGAATTCCCGTTGTCAAACACAGTAGCCCTTGCTTTGAAGTTAGCAGTCTTCTTCATTTACATTTCCAAGGCTCCAGTTGTGTTTGATGGGTAATTTAATTACAGGGATATACACGATGCCAATGTAATGTAATAGCAAACAAGAATCCTTCATTAGTTTTCATAAACTTTACACATCAAGTTCATTCTCATCTTTTAACACCAACACACACTTTTGATCTAGGGGTAACTAATTACAGGGATATACACAATACAATAGCAATCAACAGGTTAGAAAGATAAGTGTTTCCTTTAACTTTTCCTTTGCACTAAACAAACACACAGGTGAACTGCCTGATTACACTACAATAGCTTTTGACTTCTTTGATTTCTGTTAGCATCTGAGTGAATTAGCCTGCAACCCTATCCTGAGCTGCACCAGGGCAGACAGCGTCACAGGGGTTTCTCAGAGCTCCAACATGGATGCAATGAATGGAACCCTCCCCCAAGGGTTTGTCAGGACATTATGGAGTAGCCCCAAAATGGAGGGGATAGTCTGTCCCTGTAAAGGTAGCGGTGCTAGGGGTCAGCCCACCCTTGTCACGTGGCGTGGCCCTGTCAGATTTTGAGATGTCTGATATACGTAAGGAGCTGGGAAATACTGGTAGGGAAGAAGTGGTCCAAGGAATAAGTCGTGCTCAGGAGGAACTCCTGTTATGTTTCTGTAAGGACCTGGGACCAGGAGCCTTGCAAAATGGGAGGGCCAGGACTCCCCTCTCTCCCAGTGAATTGGGATGAGCTTTAGGAAGGGGACCAGCATACATGCTGCCTCCTCCCTCCTAGCAGAGAAAACACCAGCAGGAGAAGGCTGAACCCAGGGGTGCTGGAACACGTTGTGTAGTGGGGGTGCTGAGAGCCATTGAACCAAACTGTAAACCCTGTATATGATGGAAACTGCTTCAAGCCAGGGGGTGCTACAACACCCCCGTTCCCCCAGTTCCAGCACCTATGCCTGAACCCTCTGAGCCTGAGGACTGACTGGGGAAAAAGGGCCACCAGGAGAATCTGGCTAAGGCCCCACAGTTGGCTAACTTACAACCCAGCATAAAGGAGGAGACTGGGGGAGTCCTGCCTGCAGAAGAGGTGGAGGGACTGCCTGAAGTAAATGCCACCTCCAGGAGGAAGGCTAGGGGGCAGGGACTCCTATCTTATGGAGGGAAACCAGAAGGACTGTTTGAAACACAGCCCAGCTGCTGCCAGGGAGGCTGGGAACAGCTTTGAGGAAGCCCCTCAGAAGTTGGGTGGGAAGAAGTCACAAGGAGCCACAAATCCAGGGAAGGAAAAGCAGAAGCTGCAGACCCATGGGAGTTGCTAACAAGCAGGAAAAAGGGAGGAGCAGCTCAGGGAAGTGGTGAGGGATTGAAGGAACAGTCCTTAGCAGCCTCTGATGGGGTCCGTGGGCTGGAACCCAGAGCAGAGGTCAGGTCTGGGTTCCCCAGCAAGAGGCAAAATACCGACCTCAGGACTAAGAGACCAAGAATGATGAGGCTCAGATGGGGGCTGAGGGCCTGGCACAGAGACCACTACATGTTGGGTTTTCCCATATTGGACTTTTCTGTTAACCCTGGAAGAGGTGACGTGGCCAGAGGGCCAGACCATGGAACCTGCGGAGTGTTGCAGAACCAGGAGGCTGGACAAGGGGACACCAGTGTGGAATAAGCCCTGCAGCATCATGTCCTGGCATGAGGAGGCGTGTTGGAGGTGAGTGTGCCGTGTGACAGAGACATAGGATAGATTTAACTGTATGGGGCTATGGATGTTCGAACAGTGACTTACGGCAGCAGACGTGTGAGAGGCTTGGTGCTCAGAGCTGTGGTGACTCTGCAGCTTCACAACCAGGTTCTCCATCACCTGTCCTCCGAGGGCCGGGTCAGCAGATAGGAACTGCCACAGCTCGGCCGCATTGCTAGAAATTCAGAAATACGGCAACATGAGGGACTGGATGGCTTAGGAGAAAAGCTATTAAACCTCTTCACCAATGTAATCTCTTTGTAAGAGAAATCCTCCTGTGGAGCCAACGCCCTGCCCAGCAGTCCAGTCCCCAGAGCTTGTGCAATTCAATGTGGAGCAGGAACAAGGACTCCATGGACCTCAGATTGAGAATCACTGACACAGGATATGGAGCATTTCAGCTCAAGGCTGCCAGTGTGAATCTGGCCTCAATTGGTCACGACCCATTACTGGCTGATGGCTAATACCGAGAGGCTGATGGCTAATGGCTAATACAGCTTCTCTGGCAGCAGATGTCCTATCTGAAATGAACTAAGGGTCTCGGACCAGTGCCCAGTGCACGCTGTCCACATTACAGAGTCAACCACCATACTTGGCCCTTGTTGGTAGGTTCAGGGATTGAACAGGACATGGAGGCTGAATGAGCCTTTCTTGCCTAGTCGGCAGCCCCTCCAGCTATGAGCTCAGAGTGTTGTTAGGGGCAGTGTGGAGGAAGCTTCATCGTCACTTCCTGGGCTGCAGCTGAGGTCTTCATTATCCAAGGGTGTCAATGGGGCAACTTTCACCAGCATTAAATTCCCTTTAAAAAAAAAGGGAGCGGGCATGCAGCAGCGTGGCTCAGATCTCCACAGCGCTCAGCCAACAACTGTGTGAGGGAGGGTTTCAGTGGAGTCCTCTGATATGCAGGGCTGGCTCTAGGATTTTTGCCGCCTCAAGCAAAAAAAATTTTGGCCGCCCCCACTTTTTTTTTTGTGCCCCTCTCCCCCAGCCCTGCCCCAACTCCACCCCTTCCAAACCCCTTCCCCAAATCCCCAGCCCCGCCTCCTCTCCCGGGCGTGCCACATTTCCCCCCCCCATTGCTTCCTGGGGGCCCCCACGACCTCCCACCGTAGCTCACCTCCGCTCCGCCTGCTCCCCCGGGTGCGCTGCCGCTCTGCTTCTCCCCCCTCCCTCTCAGGCGAAGGAGGGGGGAGAAGCGGAGCAGCGGCGCGTTCAGGAGAGCAGGCGCAGCGGAAGTGAGCTAGGGTCGGGGGGCGCAGGAAGTAACGGGGGGTAGAGGAACCACTCCCCGCTCCAGCTCACCTCCGCCTCCCCTGAGCGCCCCCCACTCAGCTTCTCCTCCCTCCCTCCCAGCCTTGCTGCGCAAAACAGCTGTTTCGCGCGCGGCAAGCCTGGGAGGGTGGGGGGAGAAGCGGAGCGGCGGCGGTGCGCTCAGGGAAGCAGGTGGAGGCGAGCTGGGGCGGCGAGCTGGGGTGGCGGGGACACTTTTTCCCCATGCCCCGGAGTCAGCACCTATGATGGCCGGTTCCAGAATGCCGCCTCTAGAAATGTGCCGCCCCAAGCACCTGCTTGTTTTGCTGGTGCCTGGAGCCGGCCCTGCTGATATGGATTGTTTTTGGAACTCACCGCTTGGGATCATCCATCATAAAACCACGCTTTGCGTAATCACTGTTGCTCAACTTTTCCTGCCCAAACACAAATGTGCTTCAGACAGCAAACGTTCCACCTAGGCTCACTATCTGTACGTTCAGATGAAGGAGAACGGCGGAATGAGCTCTGCGCTTGCCAGCCGGAGTAGCAAAGGGATAGTGAACTCAAGAACACAGACTTAAATCCACCCCCTGCTCCAGGACCCATGAGCACTGACCGTAGGTGCGGGGGACTGTGCTTTTGAGAACCCCTCTCACAGGCAGATCTCTAACAAGTCCCAGGGGCCGGGAGAGGGGGACTGGGAATGAGAGCTCCTGCCTTGCACATGGGGAGACACATTCAGGGAATGGGGGAGAGGAATCTCTGACAGGCGGATTTCGCTCGCTGTGGTTTGTGGCTGAAAAGAGAAGAGCCATCAGGAGGAGAGGGCAGGTAATTTGCCCCATGTAGAGGGGGGAGATTCAGTCCTCAACAGTCAGTGCTTTATACTTTGCCTTAGTAAGACCAAACAATGTGCTCAGTGGTGAGGTTCTCATATAGGGCCTCAAAGGATCACGCGAGGCCTGAAGAGTGGAGGCATTTCGTACCTGTCTGTAGGGAAGGAGTAGTCCAGAAGGCATGAGATCACTGTGTCCAGATGCTCCGCCTCGCCAGCCAGCAGGGCCACTAACTTCTTCATCAGGGTCCTGGAGCTGGGCTGCTGGACTGAATCCAACCGGCTGCAAACCCCAGCCACAAGGTCTGCTGCCTGAGAGAGAGGGAACCAGATGAGACGGGACAAGACTCTCATCCCATCTTGCAGCTGGGGCAAGAGGGAACCTCAGCATCCCTGGAGAATCAGAGTTAGCCTCTAGGTTTTGCCTAAAAGTCACAATTTCCTATATTATTGGCAGGGCTCATTTCAGAGCCTTACAAGGTGCATTGTCACAAAGACCACATATCAATGGCTCAAAGGAGATGAGTCCTATCTAGGCACAATACAGGGGTAACATAAGAATGGCCATACTGGGTCAGACCAATTGTCCATCTAGCCCAGTATCCTGTCTTCTGCTGGTGCCAGATGCTTCAGAAGAAATGAACAGAACAGGGCAATTTATCAAGTGATCCATCCCCTGTCACCCAGTCCCAGTTTCAATCAGAAGGCGTAGGGACACCCTGTGCACGGTGTTGCACCCCTGACCACCTTGGCTAATAGCCATTGATGGACCTGTCCTCCAGGAACTTCTCTAATTCTTTTTTGAACCTGGTTATACTTTTGGCCTTCACGACATCCCCTGGCAATGAGTTACGAGTTGTGTTGTGTGAAGAAATATTTCCTTAGGTTTGTATTAACCCAGGTGTGTGTGTGTGTGTGTGTGTGTGTGTGTGTGTGTGTGTGTGTGTGTGTGTGTGTGTGTGTGTGTGTGTGTGTGTGTGTGTGTGTGTGTGTGAAAGGATAAATAAAACTTCCCTATTTACTTTCTCCACACCATTCATGAATTTATAGGTGTGGGCATCCCATGGATTTATACAGAGGGAATATGATATTTTCTGTCTTATTATCTATCCCTTTCCTAATGCTTCCTAACATTCTGGTAGCCTTTTTGACTGCCATTGCACACTGAGTGGATGTTTTCAGAGAATTGTCCATGATGACTCCACCCTTGAGTGGTAACAGCTGATTTAGACCCCCTCCATTTGTATGTATAGTTGGGATTATGTTTTCCAATATACAGGAATCAGACTAGAAGATCTGATGGTTCCTTCTGGCCTTAAACTCTCTGAACGTATGACTGTTCCCAGCACTGGGAATTCTAGTTTCCGTCCATCTCAGCAGCAGCGCCCCATACCTTCTCCACCTTAGTCCCACCGCTGTTCACCATGGCAGACAGCAATCCCTCTGCAGTTGGCTGGCAGTTATTGTTGCAGTGATTCGTCAGGCCATCCATAACAGTCAGAATGAAATCTGTCCTCTCTCTTGGGTTGAAATAGACTCCAAAGAGCTGAAGCATACAGGGAAAATCGTAATTTACAAAAGGCCTCGTCCTGATTCCACGGGGGGCTGATAACTACTGGAGCCCAGAGAAAGCCCTGTCTGGGGGTTGCAGGTCCTCTCCAGCTTCTCAGGGGCTCTGTTTTACTCCTTTCTATTACAGGGCCCCAGTGGCTGATGAGGCTTCTGCTGCGAAACCATATCACTCACAGTGAGGCAAGAGGACTAGTTAAACCATTACAGTGGCCAACCTAGGAGTGCTGCCGTGCACGTCAGGATGTGCATTTAGTGGGGTCAGACACCTACTTCTCAGGCATCCGAGGTGCAAGGGTCACCATTAAAAGATCAGCAGTTGCGGGATCCATGTAGTAATATTAGTAATGACTGTTACAGTACTCGGTCTTTGACTGTGACTGTATGTGATACCCTCCTACAACACATCCCAGCAGAAATACAGCACCCAAGACCTGATTACGACACCATCACCATACTTCCTGGCTTGCAGCCTGACCCAAAGACCATTGAAATCAATGGAAAGACTTCCATTGGCTTCAATAGGTTTTGGATCAAGCCTATATAGTATAGACCTCGTTGTGACAGCTTCTAACAACCCAAAGTACTAGAGCAGTAGGCGTTCAACCTTCCCCACATGGACACTCCCTTTCCTATACTAGGACCCTCCCAGAGTCCCCTTCCAAACTAGCCAAGACCCTGTCCCATTTGGCAATAAGGAAAGGGCAGGATGGCTGTGCCCCCCAGGTTGGGAACCCATCTGCTAGAGCAGTGGTTCTCAATCAGGGATACGCATACCACTGGGGGTACACATAGGGGCGGCAGGTTTGTATAATTTTTGGCATTGCTCAGAATGGGTCCAAGTCCTGCCTCCCCCTACACCTGCCTAAGGCTCTGGGAGGGAGTCTGGGTGCGGGAGGGGGTTTGGGGTGCAGGCTCTGGGAGGAAGTTTGAGCGCAGGCTCTGGGAGAGAGTCTGGGTGCGGGAGGGGGTTTGGGGTGCAGGCTCTGGGAGGAAGTTTGAGTGCGGGCTCTGGGAGGGAGTCTGGGTGCGGGAGGGGGTTTGGGGTGCAGACTCTGGGAGGAAGTTTGGGTGCTGGGTGCAGGCTCTGGGTTGAGGCAGGAGGCTGGGGTGCAGGAGTGGCTGTGGGCTCTGGGAGGGAGTTTGGGTGCTGGGTGCAGGCTCTGGGTTGAGGCAGGGGACTGGGGTGCAGGAGGGGCTGCGGGCTCTGGGAGTGAGTCTGGGTGTGGGAGGGGGTTTGGGGTGCAGGCTCTGGGAGGAAGTTTGAGTGCAGGAGGGGTGCAGGCTCTGAGATGGAGTTTGGGTGCTGGGTGCGGGCTCTGGGTTGAGGCAGGGGGTTGGGGTGCAGCAGGGGCTGCGGGCTCTGGGAGGGAGTCTGGGTGTGGGAGGGGTTTGGGGTGCAGGCTCTGGGAGGAAGTTTGGGTGCTGGATGCAGGCTCTGGGTTGAGGCAGGGGGTTGGGGTGCAGCAGGGGCTGCGGGCTCTGGGAGGGAGTCTGGGTGTGGGAGGGGGTTTGGGGTGCAGGCTCCTGGAGGAAGTTTGAGTGCAGGCTCTGCGAGGGAGTCTGAGTGCGGGAGGGGGTTTGGGGTGCAGGCTCTGGGAGGAAGTTTGGGTGCAGGAGGGGTGCAGGCTCTGGGAGGAAGTTTGAGTGCGGGAGGGGTGCAGGCTCTGAGATGAGTTTGGGTGCTGGGTGCAGGCTCTGAGCTGGGATAGAGGGTTTGGGTGTGGGAGGGGGCGTGCAGCTGGTCCAAGGATGAGGAGTTTGGGGTGCAGCAGGCAGGCTGACCCTGGGCAGGGGCAGGGGGCCAGAGAGGAGGACTCCCCCCAGCCCTCTCCCTGCTGGCGGCAGCAAGCTCTGGGGGAGAGGAAGGGGGGGCCTCCTCACCGACCCCCAACACGACACTCATCCAAGCCCCCCCAGGCTGCTGCTCAGGAGGTCCGGCCAGGATAAGCCTCCCCCTCCCCTCCCCCGAGTCGACTCGGAGTCTCCTGCCGGGGGGCGGGGGGGAGGGCTGCCATGCGCTCCTCCCCTCCTCCCTCCGCAGGCGCAGCAGCCACCTCAGCCTGCCCCCGGCGCCGCTTCCTTGTAGCCGGCTGCGGCAGCGGCTGGCGAGGGAGCACAGTGCGGAGCTGCAGGGGGCAGCCGCCCGCTGCCCAGGGAAGGCAGGGGCGCTTGGGGGAGGCGCGCGGGGGTGGCAGCTGGGGCCGGGAGAGGTGCGTGGGGGAGGCAGGCGGGGCTGGGAGAGAGACCCGGCCCCGAACATTGGTGGAGCCGGGTCCCCTGGGCCCTGAATTTTCTCAAGCCCGGGCACCATGGGCCCACATAACTTGCCGTGCCTGGGGGTACAGGGGGTACATCAACTCATCTAGATATTTGCTTAGTTTTACAACAGGCAACATAAAAAGCACTAGCAAAGTCAGTCCAAACTAACATTTCATACAGACAATGACTTGTTTATACCGCTCTATCTACTATATCAGTGTTTCTCAATCTGGGGGTGGCAACCCCCAGGGGGGTCATGGGATGGGTTTAGGGGGGTCACAAGTTTAGGGTCGCCATTGGGGGTGGCAAGCAGGGCCCCCGCAAATCTAAGATACATGCAGAAGCTGAAGCCCAAGCCAAGCCCACTGCCTAGGTTTGCCAACTTTGTAATATTTAAAAACCGGACACTCATGCAGGAGTGCTGGACCTCTTCTGCCCTGCCTCTTCCCCCCGAGGCCCTGCCCCCCATTTGGTCCTCTTCTCCCCTTCCACTGTTGCTCACTGCTCTTCCCCTCTTCCCCGCCCAGGTCGGGAGCAATTTGCCTGCTGGGAGCTGCAGCCGCATGATGTGGGTAGGTGGTGGCCCCGGTTGAGTAGGGGCTGGTGCGGGTGATGACCTGGCACCTCCCCACCTCCCTCACCCGCAGTAACTGGACTTTGGGTGTCCAGTCAGTAGATCTGACCGGAAACTATCAGATCCCCTTTTCAACCAGATTTTCTGGTCGAAAACCGGGCACCCGGCCACCTTACCACCGCCCGGGGCTCAAGCTGAAGCCCGAACCCCGCCCCCTGGGACTGAAATCAGGTACAATAGTCTGGAAAGGTTGAGAACCACTTGCTGCAGAGTAGATCACTCTATGAGCATTTGTTGTCTTCACTGTTGTAGCCGTGTCGGTCCCAGGATATTAGAGACACAAGGTGGGTGAGGTTCTATCTTTTATTGAACCAACTTCTGGTAGTGAGAGGGACCAGCTTTTGAGCTACACAGAGTTCTTCTGTCTCTGTCTGAAGAAGAGCTCTGTACGGCTCAAAAGTTTGTCTCTTTCACCCACAGAAGTTGATCCAATAAAAAAATTGGACCTCACCCATCTTGTTTCTTTCTGAGCATGTCATTTCTAGCCATGAGTAAGGGCAGGAGCTGTAATTCTTGGGTAAGCCATACACAATAGAGATGGGCGATCCAGGGACAGGAAGTAGTTTGGAGCTGTGCGATACCGTATTGTACTGACACCAATGTAGAATGGTCATTAGTGCCAGGATGTGATTACCTCTGCGATCCTGGAGGGGCTGTTGCAAACCACAGTGGGGCTCCAAGCAGCCAGAAATTCCTTGTTGCTCTGTTCAGTCCATTCCACATTCTTTCTGTCCAACTGTGCAACTGAAATACATGTTAATACCACTCTTAACTTTCCATTCTGCTTCCTGGCTTCTGCTCTCATCCCTCTTTACTGGACAAAGCCCTTTGTTTGGCCCTGATCCAGGAAAGCATTTAAGCACGTACATTATTCTAAGCAGATGAATAATCCCAGGGACTTCCGTGGGACTACTCGCCTGATGAAAGTTACAGATGTGCGTAAATGTTGTGCTGGATCAGGGCCTTGACCCCCAGAGTAAAGTGGCTCTATCAAGTGGTGACTGGAATCTAGCCAAAACACTTCAGTGGCATAGAAGTGGATTAACACAGTCATGAATCGAGCCCCAGATTTGGATCCAGATTTCCAACAGCCATCAAAGTTCTGGGGCGTTCGGGGTACAGGCATCTCGAACTGAACTAATTGGTCTGATGGCGTTGAATCCCCTATCATCGTGTCCCACTGACCCTTCCCATTCCCACTGACGGAATGAGCTCTACCAGTCTCAGTTTGCGGTAACGTGTGTTGCCTTTCTCTGTATTCCCCCCCTCCCCTTTCCTTTCTTTGAAAGTCAGGGCTAGAATTACGGGATGACTATCAGACGCTTGTTTCTAGAGCCACAAAAAAAACAGCACTCTGTTCAAAGGAACAAATACCGAGCCAGATGCTCTACTTCTTCCTCAGGCACTATCCTGAACGGGAGCTTTGCCTGAGGAAAGTCTCGAGCATTTAGCTCCCAGGAGGGGGATTCCAATGCTCATCACTGCTTCTCTTACTCTTTTGGCGCCACGCAATAGAGACGAGGTAATGAACAGCCCCTGCTGCCTTTGAGCTGATCGCCTTGACGGGATCCCCACAGCGGATCCCCAGCACTGCAACCAGGTGTCCGAGCCTGGTGAATGGAGACGCTTCCTAATTGTACAAAAGAGGAGAGGAGGAATCCATTACCACTGCAGGGAAAGCGGGCTGTGTCTCCTAGGCAAGGAGTCTATATCCACACAGTCCCTTTCTATAATGGGGCATGATCCTCAGCTCTCCCTCTTCAGAAGAGGCTTGGGAGCCAGAAGAAGAATATAGGACCACAGACGTCCACTGGAGTTTTGCCACAGACGTCAGTGGGAGCAAGATCAGGATCATAATGATCTGTAACGGCTGAGGTGGGCTGGAATGGAGAGGCCTCTTCCTGCAGCTCCACAAGAGGAAAGTATCCCATGGTACTAGGATGAGGAATGGAGGCAAACAGGGAACCAGCTGGGGATGAAATGTCTTCAGTCTCTAGGATTTTGAAATCTCTTTTCTCTGAAATTCATTAGATCCAACCATAGAAAAACCCGTTCTTCCTGTGCACCTCGTTAGCTGCCTTTCCTGCATTGGAAAGAGGTGGCCTATTCCTCCAGGGCACTGGATTTATTTTCCAAGTGTATCAGACGCCAACCCATCTCAGTCAGGATGATGGACGAGCAACGAGATCGGTTTTTCCTCCGCCTATTAGGGAGCATTGCACTGTGGGGCCCATCAACATACTTCTAAGCAGGAAGTTTCTCTGGCGTGGGAGAGTGCCCTGTAGGTCTAGTTTGCAATCAGGTCACTAGAAGTCAAGAGTTACTCACATCCAGTTTGACTTCTGTGGCCACGAAGTTTAGGAGCAGTATGCTGCTCCATACAGCCCTCTCCCGCCGGCAAGCTTCCCTGGACTGCATCCAGGAGTCCATGAGCTGCAGGAAAAACAAGAGAGGTTAAAAATAACAGGAGGAAAGGGTGTATACAAGTGATCCCCAAAGGATAATCTTTATTCTGGCTGAATCATCTCACTCTTACAGATACAGGCTGCGTCTGCTTTGTGCAGACTCAAAATACACATGGAATTCTTCTCTTGGAACGAAAGCAAAGTGCATTTCTCTCTGAGGGCCCAGTCACACACCCGCTGAAGTCAATGAAAGTTTTGACATTGATCTAAGGACCGATCCAATGCCCATTGAAGTCAACGGAAAGGTCCCCATTTGATTTCAATGAGCATTGGATCGAGCCTTTAATGGATGCAGGATTGAGTCCTATGTAAGGAAGGGAAGGGCCAAGTCTTCTCTGGACAAGCCACACAATCCAGCATTTCATTCAGCAAAATAAGAGCAGCTGGAGGAAAACTTCTATTCTTTCATGATTGCAGACTTTGGGCCAGCCCTCATGCTCTGTAGTTAGCGGCAGTCTTGGTTCCCATTGCACCCATTGGTTCTCACTGTGGGACAGCTGGAGCTGGGAGTTCTGTGGAGGCCGGGTGCCAGCCCTCACGGGGGACTAGAGTCCTGGCAGCGACCCCTCCAATTGCATCAGGAGTGGCAATGATGGGCAGTAAAGGGAATAACGTCCTGGTTTGGAAAGGACACTGTGATGTAAGGGCCACCTGGAAACAGGAAAGAAACTGAGGGTAACAATGGAGGAGATTGTCAGACCTCACAGATGGAAATAGAAGACTCCCGCGTGCTACATGAACCTTGTCACATATGCCCTAATAGGAGAACCCTGTGGAGATGGGGCACTCCGTTCTTTCCTTAACTCTCCTTTCCCTCACAAGCTCTTAACAAGATTTTCCTGTTCCTCTTCCCTACCTTACCATCCTCCAACCGGCATCTCCAGATCCTGTTTACCTGCAAGATCCTCTCTAGCTCAGCCGGAACTGGATTTTCTAAAATCAGACTCTGGAGCATCTCGTTGAGGGTCTGCAATGTTTCAATGAAGAGAACCTGAAAGGAGGGGGAACCGTTATGCTCAGCACCACAGAGCTGTGGATTATACAAATAATTTATCTTATGGGCTTGAGGCAAGAATCACAGGGTGAAATTCTTTGGCCTGTATTATACAAGAAATCAGGCTAGATCAGGGGTGGCCAACCTGTGGCTCCGGAGCCATAGCGGCTCTTCAGAAGTTAATATGCGGCTCCTTGTATAGGCACCGACTCCGGGACTGGAGCTACAGGCGCCAACGTTCCAATGTGCCCGGGGGTGCTCATCAGGGGCGTAGCCAGGTGGAGGGAACAGGGGCAGGGGAAAAAGAAAAGGCGCCACCCACTGCGGCGCTTTTACTGACAGGGCGGCGCTCCGGGTCTTCGGCGGTACCTCGGCGGCGGGACCTTCACTCGCTCTGCGGGTCTTCGGCGGCACCTCGGCGGCGGGACCTTCACTCGCTCTGCGGGTCTTCGGCGGCACCTCGGTGGCGGGACCTTCACGCACTCTGCGGGTCTTCGGCGGCACCTCGGTGGCGGGACCTTCACTCGCTCTGCAGGTCTTCAGCGTCATTTCGGCGATGAAGCTTCAGTGCCGCCAAAGACACCCGGAGCTAGTGAAGGTCCCGCCACCAAAATACCGCTGTGGTTGCCACCCCCCAAATTGTAGCACCCTAGGCGACCGTCTAATGGGTTGCGCCGGCCCTGTGTCTTTGCCCTTTACTCCTCTGGGTCTTAGATACTATTCACTCCAATGATTTGGTTAGAGAGAGCATATGTGAGCATGCGGGATGTGAGGCAAATTAAGTGTTCTAAATTCTATTGACTTTGGTAGTGAATTTGGTCCAGTGTCTGTAATTTCTCTCCCCTCAACTTTAGGGCCATAAATGGCTTTTCAGAATTAAAAAGCACAGGCACTGAAAGCTTTAGCAACTCTGACAGTACGGGTCAGATGTTTAAAGATTTGCCACCATATTTACACCCACAATTTGCAGGTGCAGCTTTGCTCCTACTGGTCTTTTCACCCGTCAAGTTGATCACTTCGATGCCAAAGTACTGGATTTAGGTGTGAAATCAGGTATTTCAGGTGCCCACGTGAGCTAAGGTGTAACTGCAAATAATTGCAGGTCAAAAGTAGGGACTAAAGTAAAGTTCAGGCTGAAAATGTGGCTGTATCGAGTGCCGCAGGACCCCAACTTTATTCAGCCCCTTCATGCAAGAGAACCTAGCTGTGGGAGGTGCCACACATCAGAAATACCCGGTCAGTGATCAAACAATAGCCAGCCCCATTTCTGGGGCAAGCACTAAGTACGTTTTCCTCATTCCACATGCCTCATTCTAGCTTCACCACCCAGATTGGGATCCCCAGTAGTTCCCTAGTAAATTGAAAACGGATGGATCATTTTCATAATTGGGAATGTGGCAGCTACTTGCTGTATGCATGGGACGAATGATCAGGGCCACGTCACCGGGGCTAAAGTCCCCAACTGATACTCCACAATGGCGTTCCATGAGAAATTTCGCTGACAGTGTAGTCACATATCCCCAATATGGGCCCAAAGTAAGTAACAGGAAACCATTCTTGAGTTACCTTTGTGTACTGGCCGCTTATGCCCCTGATTACTCCTTGCACCTGCAACGTCATTAGAAGTGGCAGGGAAAACACGCTCTTGAGGAATGTTCTCAGCAGGACCCATCTCTGGTGGGAGCCCATGGCCTTCACCACATGCTTTTTGCTGGTAAAAGGAAGAAGCCTGGATTAGACTTTGAGGTGCTGAAGAGTAACGGAGGCATCAGATGGTGAGGACATGAACTGAGGGTTATGGTCAAGGAGTGTGAGACTAAGAGACATCTGGACTATACAAGAGAACAAGATCATGTGAACAGTAACAATGTAGAAGAGTAAGACACTGGCAAAGATTAACAGAATACAGGAAAAGCACGGGAGGGCAGGGACTGGTGACCCGAATAGTAAATCCGGCTCAGAAACGCTACAGAAGAGAGTGAAGGAAATGACTCAGCTGACACCTCCAGAAAGAAAATCATCTCAAAATGTGTGCAGAGACTCTTGGCTTTGAATCACATGTGGAGTAAAGAGGATTACAAAGTTACTGGGTAGAAAATCATCAGTCAGCCATGCAATAGTCCCCCAGCTCCTCCCCAAAGAGTCCTCAGCATCTAAAGAGAAAAAGGCACGAAGTGAGGGACTGCTATTGGCAACTCTGGTCCCACCGAGCATGGAGTGAGAAGCCAGGTGTGAAGGCTGGGCAGTTAAATGAGAAGTCACGTTACCTCAGCTCGATAATGATGGCCATGGCCTGGAGCCGTATGGTGCTGGAGAGAGAGTCCCGGGGTTCTTTCTTAATCATCTCCTGTAAGTCACAAAGGGGCAAACATAGTAAATGAGACACAAGTGCTCCCAGCATCAGTCCTACTCCCTCACACATTCATTGAGGAGGTTATACAAAGCCCTGGCATCACAGCTAACTCTGGAGGCCTCAAAAAAGGCGAAATTAGCCACAGGCTTCTCCGGATTCTCCAATAAATCCCCAGCTAAAAGAACATCAGATATTCCAAAAGTAACAAGGAGCCCAGCCAAAACCCAGGATCTTCCTTTCTGATGGAAGAGCTCCCAGATCATGAAGCTGCTCAGCCAGTGGTGTTGTCCAAAGGGATCTCATCTGTTTCTACCCAGCCACAAATTCACTCCCTCATTTCCTCATCCATCTCTGTCCACTCATCTCCTACTTCCCACCAACTAGCATCCTCTCTCTGTCCATTCACACTAATATTTCCAGTCAATCAGCACTGACCTCAATTTTACACACTGAAATAATTGCTTCAGTGTATACAACAAAGTTCTTTACAACTCTCCAGATTCCATGGACCCTAGCGTGGGTTTAGCAGCTAAGTATTCTCCACAGTTCATCAACCTTTTCCAACCAACAACACGGACCCTGTGTATATTATTTACTCACCACTATGGCTCCGGCAGTGTCTGATGCAAAGTTGAGAATAAAAAAGTCAGGCATGTTATGCCAGTCGATGCTCTTGCTGAGAACAAACAAGAGTCTTAAGAAACTTTTTTTCATAATGAAATCCTAAACCAAAATGAGAAAAAATATATATCAGGGTGAAAGGGATTTAGATAGAGAACATCATCGGGTAGAATATTCTACCTTCATTCAAAACCCCTCCACACGGAACAGCTGGTAGATAAATTAACAATGTTGCAGAGCAATGACTAGTCAGGATCAGAAATCGTGGTGAGTTGAGGATGATGATGTATCCGGGCAGCACCTACAATATACTGGGCTCTGTCTGCAAACAAAGCAAGACACAGGCCCAGCTCCCAAGAATTGACAGTCTAAGAAGGGTTCTGATGGCTTCCAGCAGAATGTTGGATTGTGTAGGACCTGACTGTGTGAGCTACTTGTTCAGAGAAGGGTTGGATCAAGGAGAACAAGCAGAACAGCAATGGGACTCCATGTGGAGGACTCCACACAGGGCCTGTTTTCTGTAGGACAAGTAGCCAGATGTAGCGTGACCATGTGTAATAAATGAAGGGGGGGGCTCCCTTTTATGAACACCCAGCCAGCCAGTTAGCTATAAAGTCCCTCTTGGTAGCTGTTCTCTGCTTGCTTTACCTGTAAAGGGTTGACAAAGTTCCCCAGCTAAAGGAAAAGGAGTGGGCACCTGACCAACAGATCCAATGGGAGGGCTAAAACTTTTTAAAATGGGGAAAAAACTTCTCTTTGTCTCTGTCTGTTCTCTGGAGACGGGACACGGAGCAGCAATTCTGTGTAAGGCTGGAACCAGGTATGAAAATTCATCTTCCATACCGAGAAAAATCACTGGACAGGGAATGTTTAACTAGACGTGATCAGGTTTATTTCTTTATTTTGGCTTGTGGATCTCCTCTGTGCTAACCCCAGATACTTTTGTTTTGCTTGTAACCTTGAAGCTGAACCTCAAGAGAGCTATCTTGATGCTTAATTTTTGTAATTGTTTTCTTTTAAGATCTAGCAAAAAGCCTAAATTCCAGATGTACTTTCTTCCTTTTTGTTTTTAACAAAATTTACCTTTTTTAAGAACAGAATTGGATTTTTGGTGTCCTAAGAGGTTTGTGCATGTTGTTTAATTAGCTGGTGGCAACAGCAGATTTCCTTTGTTTTCTTTCTCAGCTCTTCCCCGGAGGGGTGAGGGGGGCGGGATTTGAAAGGGCTTGAGGATACCCCACAGGGAAGAATTCCCAAGTGCTCCTTCCTGGGTCCAAGGGGTTTTTTTGCATTTGGGTGGTGGCAGCGTTTACCAAGACAAGGTCAGAGAAAAGCTGTAACCTTGGGAGTGTAATACAAGCCTGGAGTGGCAAGTATTGATTTTTTAAATCCTTGCCAGCCTCCACCTTCTGCACTCAAAGTGCCAGAGTAGGGATTCAGCCTTGACACCATGTGTATAAGCGACAAAGCTGGACCCATTTGTTTTGTCAGTGAAGGTCTAAGGGTACGTCTTCACTACCTGCCGGATCGGCGGGTAGTAATCGATCTATCGAGGATCGATTTATCGTGTCTCGTCTAGCCGCGATAAATCGATCCCCGAACGTGCTCTCTGTCGACTCCGGAACTCCACCAGAGCGAGAGGCGGAAGCGGAGTCGACGAGGGAGCCGCGGCCATCGATCCCGCGCTGTGAGGACCCGAGGTAAATCGATCTAAGATATGTCGACTTCAGCTACTCTATTCTCGAAGCTGAAGTTGCGTATCTTAGATCGATCCCCCCCCAGTGTAGACCAGCCCTGAGAGAGGAGCAGTCGCCAGGGGAGACCTTGGGTGGAAATGTCTCGTCCTTGAGTCCAACGGATAGTGTGAGGCAGGGGAGTAGCCGGGCAAGAATCTACTGAAACTAGCACAGAGTGGTGGGAAATCCCTGCAAATCAAGGATACCACTGACAAACGGGGCATGAGATCACCAAAGAGTTTGTGGGATGTATCTGGAGAAGGCCCCTAATCTGTATAATAGGAGAAAAGCATCCAGAGGCTGGATTGTCTGGAGTAAGTGAAAGAAGAAAGGTTGAGTGCTGTAGGCAAAGGGTTTGAAGAGAAGTCAGACCCTATGTGATAAACCTTCTGGGATGTCCCAGGCTGGGTCAGGTGGGACGGACAGCGTGAGGGGACACTAGTTTACAGATTAGATGGAGAAGGTTTATACCTCTTTGTTACTATTGAAGTAGTCAACAGTGTTTCTCCATGATTCCAGCAAGAGCATGGCTCCCTCCATAGCACAGCCATGCTGCTCACGTCCACTTTCATCCGCCTCCCAAATAGTCTCCATGCACGAGATATCTGGGACTAATAAGAAAGAAGGAATGACAGAAAGAAAGAAATTACTGCCATTGCTGGTTAAAGGGGAACGAACGCGCCCTGAGGTGTCATTCATGGACTGATTGGTGCCCAAAACACAGTTCATTTAAACCAAAGGAAGGACACGGTCTGTCTGCCTTGGGGTTGTATACTGCTGCCCATCACCGTGGTATCTGGGCTCCTTCCAGCTAAAATCAATGAGCAATAGCGAAGTTCCTAGTGGAAAGCTTGGCGTCACTGGCACATCTCCCTTTTTGGGGTAAGATATCTCTGCTCTGGGTAGGGTTATCTTTTGTTTGTTGGCTTGATTGGTTTGATTCCCACCGTTTGTTTTGAATAGGGCTAGACATCTATATCCTGCTTGAGCAGGGGAGAAGTGAAGGAAACTGTGAGGCTTGTGAAATAAGCCACTGACCCTCAAAGCAAGAGAGATTGGGGTGATCAAAATCAGAATCAAATTGGGGATTCCTTAAAAAACAAAAACAAAATAAGAGAGACCCAGAATGAGACTCCTTTGCACTTCTATGGAGTTTTTCAGTGGAGGATCTCCAAATGGCTTTTAAAGGTGGGCCGGTATTATTACCACCATTTTTATGGCCGGAGAAACCATGGCACAGGGAGGTGAAGTGACTGGCTCAGTCAAACAGCAGGTCACTGGCAATGCTGGGAATAGAAGATAGTTCTCCTGACTCCAGTCACATCCTCTACCCCCTTTATTTCTTGGATGAATGTTATTGATTCATTACACAATAAATATCTTGTGCTCTCCGATTGGACTTCACTACAAGGGTAAGAAAGAGAAGGGAGAGCAGTGTGTGGTGGAGAGAAATAGAAACTGCCCTTCCTCTTCCAGCAGCCAGAGATTCCCAGAGAAATACAGGCTCTGGGGGCATCATCACCTCCACCAGTGCTGGAGAGCCTTAGAAATACAGGGGTCTGACCGTCACCCGGGTCTAGTGTTTGTATCAGGGCTTGTAAGTATTGTGTTCACACTGGGGATGGAAGGACCTCACGGAGATCCAGCATTTACCAAACTGATCCTGATTCAGGAACACTGTCTCCTGTCATTCCAGTCTCTGGGAGATTCCGGGATGATTAGTACTGGGACTGATTACTGCTAGCTCATTAGTTATTTGCCAAGCTCCAGCAGTGATCTCTGCCCCCCGTGCAGAACAGAGGGCTGCCCTCGAGCTGCATGCAGACTCAGCCATGGAAGAGCGCCGTCCACCCACTAGCAAAGCCATGCGGCCACATCTATTTGTTCTCCCCTCCTCCACTTTTTCCATGTTCCCCCCCACCCCACTCTCTGTGCCTTGTTTTCAGTTTCCCCTAAGTGGAACACAAACCCAAGAGCCTTTGGGATCACTGCAAATCTTTGAACACATGAGGGTTGAGACTGAGTTTGCCTCCCTTCATTCCCACCCCTTAGCGCATCCTTAGCCTTTCCTTTTACCTGTAGTGACAGTTCGGGGATATCGCATCTGGCCTCTCTTCACTTTTTGGCAGATTCGCTTTAGACACCTTAGGATGGGCCCACTCTGCTTAGGAACGACCTTGGCTGGGCCATCTTGAGTATCTTCTCGAGCCAGCTCCGGCTCAGGCTGACTCCCACTGGAATGTTCCTCTCTTCCCAAGGTGGACGTGCCCTCAGCAGCCGCGTCCTCCTCCTTCTCCTCCCTTGGCAAGCTGTGCACGTCCATTCTGCAACAAGTCAGGAAGGGTGGCCAGTTTTGTTTCAGTCGATCTTATTGTCTGCGGGACAATTTCCAGCCTGAAGCTAGTGAGAATGTGTGCGTCGTCCTCCAGCTAAAAATGTGAGCCACAGACAGCAGAGCCCGAGAACTGGGGCCCAGATCCTCAAAGGTATGGAGTTTCCTAACTTCCATGGAAATCAATGACAGTTAGGAGCTTAAATACCTCTGAGAATCTGGGCCTGGGACCCTGCACCTCCTGCCAATCCCCCCACCAAGTGTATCTCTACACTTGCAGCTGGGGGTGTGATACCCAGCTCGCATACACATATTCACACTGGCTTGCTAAAATAGCACTGTAGCAAGGATAGCATGGACAGCGGTGAGAGGGGCTAGCCACACCGAGTACAACCCCACCCGGAGCCTATGAGTAAGTACTCCGGCGGCTAGCCCAAGCCACTGCCTGAACTGTCGGAGCCACGCTGCTATTTAACACGCTAGCTTGATGACAGCTAGCGCAGGGATGTCTCCTCAAGCAGGGAATCGCACCCTGCTTGGTCCTGCCTCAGCGTAGGGGGCTGGACTTGGTGATTTCTTGAGGAGCCGTCCAGCCCCACAGTTCTGGGATTCTACAAAATGAGAAGTAGCTGGGGCCAGATGAAAGGTTGGTGCCAGAACCTCAGTTGAGAATTGCCTTCCTTTTTAGCATGTAAATGCTCAGCTGTAATGAATCTAGTTCTTTTAAATACAGAAATAAATCCTCGACTCAAATTGTATATTAGCAAAGGTTTGGGGGTTCCTTTTGGAACTTTGTTGTTTTAATAAAGTCAATAAATATACTCAAAACTATGCAAAGGATAAGCAGTGTGGTCTAATGGTTTGAGTATGGGACTGGAAACCAGAAATAGATTTCTCATCCTGGCTTTGCCACTCACTCACTGTGTGATGCTGGGCAACTCACGTCCCCGCCCCGTGCCTCAGTTTCCCCATGTACCAAAAAGGGATGATACTGACCCTTCTGTACCTCCCAGGGATGAGGAAGGTTACTTAGTTAATGTTTGTAAAGAGAAAAGAGGCGACAAAACTAATCTGACACAATGACGGCACCAAGAGTGGAATTATAAAGCACCTAAAAATCCAAACAAATATACATGTATCACAATATTTGCCAACCCAAAATTCAGTTATGGTGCTTCTAAAAAAACCCACATTGAACACTGTCCATCGCATACGCGTTTCATTTGAATAATACATTTGTTGAGTCAGATCCGCAGCTGCTGGAAATCAGAATACTTCATTCAAGTCAATGGAGCTGTCCATTTATAGCAGCTGAAGATCTGGCCCATAAAAGCCAACACATTTTAAGCCCGAAGTTTACTTGCTTTAGAAGTTGGGACTCTTAACTAATTTCACAATCATTCGTTTCCTCCAATACTTGAGCTATGAACAAAGATGGAGAAAGAAGTTCACAAAGCTAAGATTACAGGCTTGATGGTCATCAATCAATATCACAATATACTTCTTAGTCTAGTGGGCAACACAAAGTTTAGCTGTATTCAAAATATCACATTGTGCTCCAATATTACTTAAATCCTCTGTCAAAGATTTACATTTTAATCTACATGCTTGCGCTCAGGGGAGGCTCTAGCTTTTTTGCCGCCCCAAGCACGGCAGGCAGGCTGCCTTCGGCGGTGCGCCTGCGGGAGGTCCGCTGGTCCCGCAGTATCTCCTCATTCCTTCCTAATCCTGGAAAATTTTAAACATTGAAATGGGCAGCGCAAAACCAAAATGATCTGCCATAGTGGGGAAAGGAAATGTTATTCTTCATCCAAGATGGAGAATTATGGAGAATCAACTTGAAGGCAGATTTAAAGGGCCATGTCTCAAGCCCAATTGCTGCCTCTCATGCCAGCTGTGAGGGTGAGGCCACAGAATGGGGATCAGCTTCCCTAAATCTCCAGGAACTGAAGTGGAAATCCCCTACTGTCCATTCTGCACCTGGAGGAAATAATGCCACAGCAAAGAGCCTCTCCTTTCCACACTCTGCTGCAGGGACAGCAGGAGCCATCTTTTTATTGGGCCTATATCTGGGCCTGATCCAAGCCCATTGAAGTTAGAGGGCGACTCCCCTGATTGTGTCCTCTGGGGTCTGTGCGTATGGAGCTCATCTACAGACGAAAGGAGGCCTGGAACAGAACCCACTTCCTTTCATTCTCCACTTCAGGGACAAGGGCCCTGTGTGAGATCCTAGAACAGGGTCCCAGAGAGGGATCAGCAGAAGAGACTCCCAGAGGGGACAAGTCTTTCTAGGGATCTCAGTGATCTCCGGAAGTCCCTGCTGGGTTAATGAAATATAACCTTACCATGCAGCCTTATCAACTCTGGAGTTATTCCCTATCTGCCACAATTTTTACAGCTGAACTAAAGAATTGAGTGTAAGAGAGAGGTAGGGCACAAGTAGCCCCTGATCAGACAGCTGGATTCCCTCCTGGATTCTGTTAGGATGGCACTTTTCATGCCAGAGCGAGAGAGACATAAAATGGAACAAAGGCCCAGATTCTCAAAGGTATTTAGGCTCCTAACTCCCATGGATTTCAGTGGGAGTTAAGTGCCTAAATACCTTTGAGGTTCTGGGCCAAAAAAACGAATTTAATTTGGTGACCCTTTTCAAACAGAATTTAAGCAAAGTGGGTCTCTGTTGGTCAGAGGTAGGACAGCCATGGGGAGTAAGAAAGCCCACTTACTTTTTTCCCCTCCGTAATAGATTCGATCTTGGATCTGAAATCGACTTTAGCCAGCACAATACCCAGCCTCTCCTTCTGTCCAAGTAAAAGCAACTGACACTGAGGGCCAACTGACCCAGTGTTCAAATCACAGCATTGTGAGGTCACACTGCAGCACTTATGTCATTGTTGCCATGGACACGGGCAGGTAATAAAGGAAGGACCAAGGGTTGTTAACCATATAAGCGACATAAAGTATTATGGAGGTGCCTGGTGGCGACTCCAGTTAAGGTTAAGGTTTTGTCTAAAATGGGGCATAAATTCCTGCTTTTCCCTATGAGCAGGTAGTTAACCAGTATGGATTAACCTTTACTCTGACCTTTACTCAGTCAGGGAGTTAGGCACATAAATACCTGCAAAACTCTGGGCCCAACTGCCACTCAGAACTTCCCCTGAAGATGGTGGCCTCATTGGTTCTAACTGTCGACATTCCTATGCTGCTCATAGACATTGCGGATGCTCCATCCAGCTGGATGGTGTACACAATGATACCATCCAAGTAGAAGAAACATCTGCTTAAGTCATTAATCTCTGAGAGGCAGCAGGGCCCTGGGTCATCCCAAAAAGCTGAACTGAACTATAATGATGCAGCCCAATAGTGAAGGTTATCTTTATGCAGAACTTCCGTAAGAGAACCTGGCAATATCCACTGGGCAAATCCAGAGTAATGGATTCCTGAGCACCCCCAAATTGGTCCAGAACATCATCAATCTGTAGGATTGGCGGTGTATGTTTTTTGTAACAGTATTTAGCCGTCTAACAACCCCACAAAAGCAGTGTACTTTATCTTCCCTTGTGACTAGAAAAACTGGTGATGTCCATGAGGTGGCCAAATCACTCTCTTTTTGACCTGTAACAGGTTTTCTACTGTCTTGGCACAGCTGTGCAAGAGGGTCTCTGTTTATGGGGTGTATATCTCAATGTATCGATATAGTGCTGTCAAATGAGCCCATCCCAGCTTGGCGGTAAGTCCTATAATTAAGATGCCTTTGTAACTGGACAACAGGATATTCACATCCTCCAAGGGCACTGTTGTATCAGTCACAGAAGATGAAATTGATACATTGGTGTTAGTGTGTAATTCAGCACGATCTTCATCTCACCCTGATGTTTGATTACGCACATGGAATCGCCATCGGATTCCAGTCTACAAAAATCTACTCCCAAACTGGACCATATCAGTGACCACAAAGGGGTGTCCCCTGCTGAGGCCCCAATATGTACAGTGAGATCTGCCTTGCCTTTAACTGACAATTCTTGGCCCTCAGTTCCGTGGACAGGAAGCTGATGAGGATAGGTCAGGGGGATATTTGCTCCAAGTTCTCAAGTCACTAGAGAAACAGCAGCTCCCATAGCCACTAAACCAGGCAGCAGCTGTCTGATTCACAGTGACCCATACAACACCAGCAACAGAGGTAATGCTACTTCAGTAAATGGCCTTTGCTCTGCTTCAGTTAGTCCCTATTCTAGTCTGATTCACCAGACCGAGGCTAAAACGAAGTCCATCCTGTCGTGTGGACAGAATTGGATCTGAAATGGGCTCCCAGAGTTCATTTACTCAAGGCTGCAGGAATAAAAGCTATGCTCAGCAATAATTAGAGATGCTAATAAGGAGCTATCTGAGTGAAAGACAAATGTCACTCCCAAGGGGGGGGGCAGGAGGGTGAGTGTGTCCTGGGAGGCAGCTGTTGCAGGCACCTTGTGCAGGGCTGGCTCTAACTTTTTTGCCACCTCAGGCAAAAAAAAAAGAGCACCGCCGCCGAAACCCCTGCCCCCAGGGCCGAGTGGGGCAGAGTCCCCGTCCCAGAGCCCCCCACCCCATGGGGAGTGACAGGCCCCTTGGAGGCTGAGAGGAGAAGCTGAGGAGAGGCTAGGCCAGGAGAATGGGCCCCTCTCTCAGCCCTGGGATCGGCCCCTCCAGGCCCTAGTGGGGACGTGGGACTGGCCGGGTGTGAGGGGAGCCGGGGCTGGCCCTGTCCGGGCTGGGTTTTCTCTCTGGATGGAGAGAGGCCCCCAGTCCCCAGGCCGGCCCTAAATTCCCTGGGCAGTAGAGGTCATGGCCCCGTTAGCCCTGCCTATGGTCCAGCTTCCACCCGCTCCCCGTCTGGCTCTGGGGGGCAGGAACTTAGGGCTGACGAGGGGGAGGAATAAACGCACGTCTCTGCAGGGGCGAGAAGGCGACGTCACCGCATCCAGCGCCCGAGTTCCCTGAGCTGGAAAAGAGAATCCAGGATTTCCCGCGAGAGAACAATCTCCAGGAGGCTGTTACGGGATTCCTGGGTAAGGGGCGCTGCTGGGGGTTTGTCTCTCGTTGTATTGGAGCAGGGCAGGGGAAGGGATTTGGCCCAGCAGGTTGGGCACATATTACTCGTGGATCGGAGCTTAATTCAGAGCACTGTGACTGCCCAGCTCAGAGGGGCCCAGATCCCGGGAGAGCCCTGGGGGTCCCAGCTTCCCTGGCTGCTCAGCATCTGCAGTGAGAGAGGATGGATCCCGCACTTCTCTCCTATGCGCTGTTAGCTGTCGTGAGGACATTGCACATGGCGGTACAGTTACTCGCAAAGTTACACAGAATAAAAACATTGTCCCATTAGAAACCTTTGCCTTTATTTATTTATTTATTGTTAAAAGGTAAAACCTCACAACTGTGTGGAGCTCCAGCCCTCATTGTCCAAGCTGTGAGAGGGGGTGGAGTGATGGGGAAACTGAGGAGCACTGTGAATAGTTTTTATAAATGTGATATATGCCATCATGTGCCAGCAATACCCCTCTGCCATGTACATCGGCCAAACCAGACAGTCTCTCTGCAAAAGAATAAATGGACACAAATCTGACATCAGGAATCATAACATTCAAAAAACAGTCAGAGAGCACTTCAACCTCCCTGGACACTCAATAAAAGATTTAAAGTGGCAATTCTTCAACAAAAAAACTTCAAAAATAGACTCCAGCGAGAAACGGCAGAACTGGAATTCATTTGCAAACTGGACACCATCACATTAGGCCTGAATGAAGACTGGGAGTGGATGAGTCACTACAAGAACTAAAAAAAAACGAATTTCCCCATGCTAATTTGCCCCTACTGTTACTCACACCTTCTTGTCAACTGTTTGACATAAGCCACCCTGATTACCACTACAAAAGTGATTTTTCATCCTGTTGATGATAACCCACTTTCATTGATTTGTCTAGACCTCCCCACTTGGTAAGGCAACTCCCATCTTTTCATGTACTGCTCTATAGATCTTCCTACTTTATTTTCCACTCCATGCATCTGACCAAGTGGGTTCTAGCCCACGAAAGCTTATGCCCAAATAAATTTGTTAGTCTCTAAGGTGCCACAAGGGCTCCTCCTTGTTTTTGCTGATACAGACTAACACGGCTACCACTCTGAAAACTATAACTTATGTCACTCAGGGGTAAATAACCCACCCCCCTGAGCGATGTAAGACAGCACTGTGTCAGCAGGAGAGCTGCTCCTGCCTCTCATGGAGGTGGCGTTATTATGCTGGCAGCAGAGCTCTCTCCCACCGGCATAGAGCGTCTTCACCTGACTCCCTACAGTGGCGCAGCTGCATCAGCCCAGCCATGCCGCTGTCGTGCGTCGAGTGTAGACTAGCCCGAACTGAAGAGTTTGGCACCTGTTTTCTTTACACTTGGCCGTGGAATTGGCCCCACCCTTGGAAATGCCCCACTGAACATGCTGTGAGGGCTCATGGACTTTTTCCTTTGTTTACCGGCTAGTCCCCAACTAGCTGGAGTCAGTGGACAGCTGCTCCACCCTTTGGCAGGAACCAAACCAATACTGGCTACTACTGTTTAAAAGGAACAGCAAGAGAAGCACGGGGGGTGAGGTGGGGAATTACATATAATTTTCACCTTAGACCTTTAACCTCAGTTCCTGTCTGTGGCTCTTGGGCATTTCCCGTGAGTCTGTCGGACCAAAGCCCTGTGAGTCACGCCCCTGCTGGGAGAGGACTCGTAGCCTGTGCTCTTCTGGTCAAGAATCCCACTCAGGGAAGGCTCCAGACACTCGTTCCGTCTCTGTCTCTCCTTGGTTCTTTCCCCTCTCTAGGCTGGTCTGTGAAATTTCCAAACAGCCTAAGGGCCTCTCTGCCCCCAGATTGACCCTGCAATATAAAATCCGTTTGAATTCGCACCTTTGGCTAAGGTACAAGACTCTTGTGTCAGTTAAGATAATTTGGTTTCAGTTTAGCTTGTCAGTAATAACCCCCCATGTGTGATCTGGTGGGGGAGGTGTGTGACCTTAACCCTGCAGTTCCTTGTGGAGTGTTTGGGTTTCTGTTTTGCTGAGCGTGTTTCCCGGCTTTCAGAGGTACCCAGGGGAGCTGGAACAATGTGTATGGTGGGGGGTGCTGAGAGCCATTGAACCAAACTGTAAATCCTGGAGGTGATGGACCCACTTCCAGCCAGGGATGCAGCAGCACCACCAGTCCCAGCTCTTATGGAGGTACCAGTTTTCTGCTACCCACTTCTGCATTCTGCAAGGGTACAAGGCCCTGTCAAGGCAACCCGAACTCCCCTGTAACAAGGTTTTTTATTAGCGAATTAATTTAAGGCTTGTCTGCACATACATGTGCACTGGTTTCAATGAACTAACAGAAGAGTCCAACCAGAAAGTGTCCTGCTGTGTCAGGAGCCCCCGACTCGACCAAGAGAGAGAGTCAGCGATTTCCATAGCAGGTCAGTGCCCGTCCGTGCCGCACATGGATGGGCTGAGATGCTGCAGACATGGGCGGAGAGTATTTATCATTGTGTCTCCTATGTATGGGCCTGGACCTTCAAGGTGCTGAGCACGTCTTGAAAAGTCCTGAACAACCTCAGCTGTCTTTGGTTATGTCTACACTGCGATTGAAAACCCACTGGTGGCCTGTGCCAGCTGACTCGGGCTGAGGGGCTGTTGAATTGCGATGTAGATATTTGCGCTTGGGCTGGAGACCAGGCTCTACAACCCTGTGCGGTGGGAGGGTCCCAGAGTCTGAGCTTCAGCCTGAGCCCGAACGTCTCCATTGCAATTAACCAGCCCCTTCGCCCGAGCCCAGTGAGGCTGAGTCAATTGGCCCGGGCCAGCTGCTGGTACTAATTACGGTGTAGAAGTAGCCTTCAACTCCAGTAGGAACTGAGGGTGTTTAGCACCTTGCAGGCTGGGATGCCATTGGCCAGATTTCGTAACAGCTCAGTACCCAGCAATCATCACTCTTCTCAGTGGGACTGGGGGAGGGAATTCTCCTTTGTTGTGGTGTAGTGAGGACTGTGTTGGAATTGCTGGCTGTCACTTTAAGATGTGTGTGTGTGGGAGGGGATGTGTGGGGGTGTTCCAGGTCCTGTTTGCAGGGTAGAGGTCTCCGTAGCACAGTGTGTGAGCAGAATCAGGGCTTGTTAGTTCACAGCAGGCTGGGGTGTCAATCTGCCTCTCACTAGCTTGCCGCACACTAACTGTCTGTGTGGACCCTGCTACACGCACTAACAATTCCGTAGTGTGCTTCGATCTACCCTGCTTTGAAACAGGAACAGAGCAACGTGCACCAGGGAACTTTCCATGTACAGCAGCAGGGTGCACCCAGCCAGTTAGTGTGTAGCAGGCTAGTGCGTGCAAGGTAGATTGACACCCCAGCCTGCCGCGCACTAACTGTTCCCATAGATAAGCCAACGTAAAGCAAGATGGGGTGAGTTGTGCCCGCTGCCTTAGGGAGCTGCCCCCCTCTCTGTTGTGGGTTCTTGTGGGTTAAGGTTCTGGATTCTAAGACATAAAGTCGTGTTACGCTGCAGCCTTCCAGACAGAGCATTTCTGTTTGTGTCTCACTGCTCTCTGTGTGCTGTGACCATCGCAGTTCTCAATGGGGTGGGGAAGGGAATTCTCTGCTCTCAGTGAGAGGTGCTGGGTGCTGAGTATTTATGGATATCTGGCTAATGAAGTCATTTTTCCTGTCTAGAACAAGAGAGCCCTGGATATGGCCTGAGCATCGCTATTTAGATTACACCTGAAAATACCAGCAATGGAAGTTCAGGCCCGAAGTATGGAAAAACAAAATCTTACCCAAGAACTTCTTAATTGTTAGGGGGGAAAAAAGGTTCAGATTTTATGTACTATTATCTACCACATAACTTGGTTAATACACAATGGATATTTCATCACTCTATAATAATAAGAATGTTGCATTTGTAAAGCACTATTCATCTGAGGTCTCACAGTGCTGCACTGCTGGTTAGTCTACGCTATGCGCAGTATTACCTGATTGTTGTGTCCATGGCATACACACCGAGAGTTGACGACAAAACATAAACACTCTTCCTGAAAGGTTGCACTGTCACCCTGCTTTATTTCTAAGAATCCAGAACTGTAACACACCACAGCCAAATACAGAAAGAGACAAAGCAGGCTGCTCCCTAAGGCAGAGAACCAGAACTCACCCCGCCCTGCTCTAGGGTGGCTCTTTGCAGACTGACTGCAGAGGACCCAGATGCACGCTTCCTACACAGCCCTTTAGCCTGCAAACAGCACCAAAAAATCCCTCAGGATTTCAAGTGTCAGCATGTAATTTTTACACCGTTTTCAATACACCCCACTAATCACTTAGCAAAGGACGCTCTAGTCAGCCATTGCCCCAGGGCCAGGGAAGAGGACTCTGGAGGAATTTTTACTCTGAATCTCCAGTCTCAACTTCTGTTTGTATTAAAATCCTGCATGAATGTATTTTGGGCCAGACTCTCCGATGAAGCTGAGCCCCAGTGAGCACAGGGGAGTTGGGGGTGTCAGGCAGCTGGTCACAGCTCTCTGATTCTGAGGCCAGTCTGCACTGCCTGCAGCCCTGGGACCACTTAGAGCAGCCTAGGGCAGAGGTAATGGGTTATTTTTTGTCAAGGTCCAGATTTCTTGGTCAAGGTCCAGACTCCAGAGAAAATAAAATAAAAAATAAAACATTGACAATAATAAGGAAATAAAAAGATTTTGGGGTCAATTTAAAAGCCTCCAGCAGTCTAGATTTGTCCCGCAGTCCACCTACTGACTACCCCGGCCTAGGGAATGCTTGAAATTATGCCAGTGGGAGGTAGGTGTAGCAGAGCAGAGTCCTCTCCCTTTCCCCCTCCCATTAATTAACCATGTTCAGGAACCAGGCTAAAGGTTGGAGTTTCATTGGCTTAATAATAAAGCGCCCAGGAGCCACATCTCCCTTTGTATTTCCCTGTGAGAGTCTTTTAACTAGTCACGGTGTCACCACTGTCTGTGTCCTGCCTTCGTTCTGCGCATGTTTGCTCCCAACTCAATGGCACTTTCTCTTGCAGAGCTGTTTTTCCCGAGGGTCAGTCGCTGGAGGGTGGCTCTGGATGTGATCCTGCCTCTCCTGGCTGTTCTCATTGCCCTGGCCAGTTACTGCTTCTGGGGGCAACACAGAGCGAAAGGTGAAGTAAGGAGGAGGGTGGGGGGAACTTGATGAGAGAGATACAGGGATAAATGTTCGGAGGCGTTTCAGGCAGTGGGAGCCGGGCTGAGGGTGAAGGGGGAGCTGGATAAATTATGACTTCACATGTGAACTGAGAAGTGTCAAGTGGTTCCCCCTCTTCAACTCTAACTCAGGGATCCCAGGTGAATGTGACTCTGAACTGCTCCATGGGGATCAGCCTGGCTCAGATGGAAACAGCCATGTGGGGCTCAGTGAGCGGGGCTGAGAGCCCGACATACGTAACTTGGCTGCTTGCAGGAAAACCAGAACACAAAGCCGAGACTGGGGGTACTTATGGCCCAATTCTGCCCTTCAGTCTGTGCATGAACCGCTCCCACCTCCCATTCCTCCACCTAGGTGAGCAGGAACTGTGGATGGGTGAAGTAGTGGTTGTGCAAATGGAAATGTTAGCGGTTACCCTGAGCATAGCTAATGTATGTCTTCACTGCCGACATTAAAGCGCTGCTGCAACAGCACTTCAACGTGGCCGAGTAGTTGCGGCTCCAGCACTAGGAGAGTGCTCTCCCAGCGCTGTAACAAACCTGCCCCCACGAGGGGAGTAGCTGCTCCCAGCGCTGGGGCACTGTCTACACTGCCACTTTACAGCGCAGAAACTTGCATCGCTTGGGGGGGGAAGGGGTGTGTGTTTTTTCACACTCCTGCGCTGGGAAGTGGCCGTGCAGACAGTGTAGACAGTGCACCGGCGCTGGGAAGTGGCCGTGTAGACAGTGCACCGGCGCTGGGAAGTGGCCGTGTAGACAGTGCACCGGCGCTGGGAAGTGGCCGTGTAGACAGTGCACCGGCGCTGGGAAGTGGCCGTGTAGACAGTGCACCGGCGCTGGGAAGTGGCCGTGTAGACAGTGCACCGGTGCTGGGAAGTGGCCGTGTAGACAGTGCACCGGCGCTGGGAAGTGGCCGTGTAGACAGTGCACCGGCGCTGGGAAGTGGCCATGTAGACATGGCCTAAGCTTTGCTCAGCCTGAGATCCTGCTACAGGAACAGGGCAGTGAACTCTCTAGTGTAGTATAAGTGCTCAGCTGTAGGTTTTTCTCTAGTCACAACAGGCAGAACTGCCCTTCACTGATCTGTACTTTCATAGGGAAGCTGGGGTTTTCAAAGCTGCCTTAAGGGGCTAAATACTCAGGTTTGTTTAAAATCGCCAAGGCAGCTGTGAAAGTCCCACCCGGAGGGTTTCTTGCCTGAAGGGCTGTGAAGTGTATGGAGAAATGTCCCAGTGTCGGAAGGACTGGGAAGGGGAAATGTCTGGTACAATGATTTCCCAGTGGGGATGGAAGCAGGTAATTCAGAGAGGCAGAGAGGAGCTGTGCAGTGTACTTGTGAACGCTGGAACTGGGTGCTGCACCTTTAGAACTGTCACCTACACACACTGTCAGCACCAGGTGTGAACTGGGTCAGTCCATGGCTCTATGTGGCTTGAGTCCACAGGACTGCCAACCCCAAACGTTCAAAAATCATGAGTCAGGCTCACTAAAGCCAATCTCTGGATTTTTGAAATCATGAGATTGTGTAAGAATAACAGCTTTGGGGTTCGTTTTATTTGCCTTCTGCTTTTTGAGCCTTTAGGGTGCACTGGGGTCACATTTTGAAGCTTTCTCCACAGCCACAAGGGCTAGAAATGTACTTTTGCTTTAAGAAGGAAGCCTGAAATCCTCACATCTCCACCTGACTCCAGGAGCTGGGGCTTTAAGGAAAACGATCATTACCATGAGACTCATGTCCAAATCAGGAGAGTTGGCAAAACTGAGCCCATGTTTAGGTGACTCATTTTGAGTCGTGTATAAAATGTGTCTGTGTGCCCAGAGAGAGCTAGGTTGGGCTCGTTTCCAAACACTAAACAATCAGACCAGTGAACTGTCACTGTCTTGTTCCCTGGGCCTTGCAGAGAGTGCACTGGTGAGCTGTGTGGCTAGGCTGCTGTAATAACACAAACGCACTCAGGACTTGCACGGCTGGTCTGAGACGCTGCTCACACCGGGCACAAGATGGTCTCGCTCAGGCTGTGCTCAGCAGTGACTGGCAGACATGATGCTACCTCCGTTTCCAGCAGTGCTGGTACCCCAGGGCTGACACACCAAAGGGACGAGCTCCCAGCGGGACAGAGCTGATCTTACAGGTGATGCCTGGAGGGGCCCATCCACACCCCCCTCCCTGGCTCCTGCTGACCTGAGCACCCAGCTCCACCCCATTCTTAGCTGGGGCACCCCCATCTACCCAGGCCCCAGCGGGAGCTGTTCCCATGTGTCACTGTCCCACAAGATTAGAAGTTGGCCTGGGATGGGAGTGCAGGGACCGCCTACAGCAGAGCTGCCTTAAACAATAGGAACTTTACCATTAACATGTGTTCTCCCCCTTTTCTCCCCCCAGAGACGCTGTGATCTGCACTGGAGAGCGAGAAAGGTCAGTGACTGGGCCAGTTACATTAACTGACATTCGGGTTGTTCCCATAAACACAACAGTGTGAAATCTCATCTTTCCCCCTTTTCTCCCCCCAGAGACTCTGCGATCTGAACTGGAAAGTGAGCAAGGTCAGTGTGTGGGGCCAATGGGGTGGGATAATGTTTATATGAGAATGTTTCCCCAAAATGTGGTGGATCAGTCAACTAGAGAATGCCAGGCGGGGGGACATTTGGAATGAAGCCAGAGGGAGGCTGGGACTCAGTGTAAAGATCGTCAGGGGACAGGGATTCCCTCCCTCACCCTGGGGACATGGCTGTGCCTGGAGGGCCAGTGGGAAGAGATGGCTCCGGCTTTGGCTACGGGAGCTGCGTGGGCTGCAGCAGGGACACTGCAGAGTAATGGGGTTTGGTGATGGGTGGGAAATGAGCAGAGCCCCTCCCCATTTCAGCTGGCATTATGGTGGGAAGGGATTTGCACAGAAATGATTCCGATGGGGAGGGAGGGGAGAGGGAGAGTAAATGTGTGTGCTGGAGAAAGTGCAAAACACCCATGGGTTGGAACAATGACAAAGGTGCTAGTGTTTGAACGGGTGAGGGGGAATGTCTCCGTAACAGCACCAGAGCCCCAGCAGTGAGCTCAGGGCTGCTCGCGCTGACCCAGACGGGCTCTGAAGGGGGAGGGGCCATTTGTCCTAAGAAACCCCATGGAAATTACAGACCTAGAACCCTGAGCCCAGACCTGAGTAGTCCTAGCCCGGCCGGGCCAAGGGGGAGGCCGGGGGGCGCGTCCCGCCGGGAAGGAGCCGCAGCCGCGAGCAGGAGGGAGAGGCACGGGGCTCCCTGGCAGCAGCAGGGATTCGGCCCACGCCCCCGCGCCGGGCAGGGATTTGGGGAGGGAGCCAATGGGGGAAGGAGGGGGCGGAGCCGGGGCGGGGGCGGCGCGAGCGCCAGAGCGGAGGGCAACATTTTTTTTTTTGTCCAGTGTCCTGACCAAACATTGGTCAGGACGCGGAACAAATAAGCAAATATCGGGACAGTCCCGATAAAATCGGCACGTCTGGTCACCCTTGGTGAGATCGGGGCTGGGGGGGGGAATTTTCCTACCAAGGGCAAATTTAACGGCAGTTCTGGAGTGTTTCATAGCTGATGTCCTGAGCCCGGCCTGCCTGTCACTGTGCGTTGCTGGGGATGTTGACAGTCATCACTGCAAGTCCCTGGGATTTTTGGCTCCTAAGTTGCTCAGACAGGTTTGCAGTGGAGCTGTGGGAAATTTGGGTGCAAATACAATTTTTCTGCAAAAAAACTATTTTGGGTCGACAGAAACTATTTCCGAATCCATGTTGAGTTTCCTGAATGGTTTCAATGAACAGAAGGTGCCGCCGCTTCCCTTCTAGCCTTTAGCCCAGTGGCTGCACCCTCAGCTGGGAGCCACTGGTCCAATCCCCCCCGTGTGATATGGGGCAGGAATAGGAAGGTGGGTCTCCCCTCCCCCCTCCAGGTGAGGGCTGAAACCGCTGGGCTCCAGGTGTCTGACGTGGGGGCCCTCAATCTCTCCTGCTGAAGCCCCCCCCCAGTGTCTAAACATGGCCGTGGGCCCTGGGCCAGATCGTGGAAGTGAGAAGGACTCTGCAGGCCAGTGGGTCGGGCCTCACCTGGGAGCCCAGAGCCCAGCTCCCCTGCCCCAGTGACCCTGTAATGACTGACCCATAACCCCAGGGAGGGGAGGGGTGACAGCCCCTGGCACTACAGTGTCTCGGGCATGTCGGTGCCCCAGTGCAAACCCCTAGTGCAGACGCGCTGCGCGGGTGTGAACTGGGACTGGCCCCTGGGGCAGCTTCTCCCAGAGGGTGGGGGCAGGAAGTGGGGAAATGCCCCCTCCCTCCCCACTGCCCCGGCCCCATTAGTAATGGCCCCTGTTCCCTCCATTACCCAGTTACACCTCCAAGCATCCCCCCTGCCCATCCCCCCACTGTCCTGCCCCACCCAGGAGCCCAGCCCAGATCCACTTCCCCTGGCCTGGGGGAGGGACTAGGCTGGACGACGGGAGGGGCCGGCTGTGAGGTTTGCCTGGCTTGAAGGTGGGGCCGGCTGCCATGGAGAGTTAACAGGGGTGGCAACAGAAACAGTGTCCAAGCTGAACATGGTAACACATGCCCTAATATAAAAAAAACCCCAACATGAATGTCCAGAGGTCACTCTGAAGCAAAGAATTGCCTTGGTAGAGGCCCCCCACTGGAAGAATTAGATACCGTGGGTCAAGAAAAGCACGTCCGGTTTACTGATGGGAGTGCAATGGTAGTAAAGAGGAAAAGGGGTGTAAAATACGCTGCCATTAACTTAGAAGAGGAAGTCATTCAGTGACATTTAGATCATGGATCGGCTCAGCATGCCGAGCTTCACGCAATGTATCAGGTTTGAAGGCAATATGAAAATTCCCCACAGCCCGTATATATTTATGCTGACAGTGATTTTTGTGTGAAGGGAATACAGTTTTGGATACAGCATTGGTATAGGAACAGGTGAAAAGCAGCAAATAAAAAAAATGCATATTCAAAAAAAGATTTACCAGTGGGTAACAAAAAACCCTAAACAGTTAAAGGGGCGACATGTAAGGGCACACAGTAAAGAAACGGGTATAAAAACCGCCTGGAATAATCGGGTAGATACTATAGCCCGACAAGAATGTCTGTGCTGACACATCTGAGCCAACAGATGGCACTGCAAATCACCCTAACCATGTTCCAAAAAACCAGAAGTTACTTAATGTAGCCCATCAGTTTATGCATGAAAAAGTGGAAGGGACTTTAAAAAGGCTAAAACAAGTAGCAGAATGGGAGTGTATGAATCAGGGGTAGGCAACCTACGGCACACGTGCCAAAGGCGGCAGGTGAGCTGATTTTCAGCGGCACTCACTGCCCGGGTCCTAGCCACCGGTCTGGGGGGCTCTGCATTTTAATTTAATTTTAAATGAAGCTTCTTAAACTTTTTAAAAACCTTATTTACTTTACATACAACAAGAGTTTAGTTATATATTATAGACTTATAGAAAGAGACCTTCTAAAAACATTAAAATGTATTACTGGCACGTGAAACCTTAAATCAGAGTGAATAAATGAAGACTCGGCACACCACTTCTGAAAGGTTGCCGACCCCTGGAAAGAATAATATTAAAATATGGGTGCGGAATTGTGTGTGGTACATTCAGGACGAAGCTTGTCCTCTGCACTGGCAACCCATGATGCACCAACGAAGGCTTGGGCCGTGGCACAGGGTTCAAATTGATTTTATTAATAAATTGCCAAGAAGTAAGGAAAGATTCCAGTATTTATTGGTACTAATTAATTCCTTTTCAGAATGAGTGAAGGCATTTCCTACTAAAAATAATAGCACCAGGGTAGTGGCCAAAACGTTTTTTAATAAGGTAGTATGTAAATATGGCACCCCCGAAATAATACATTTTAATAATGGAAAAGTTGAGTAGTTTGGATTCCACCCAGTAGAGGGCAGTGGTGCACACGAATGCGCTAACCCATTTATTACACTATTAAACTGTGCTGGAATGCTGATTGCTTTTGTAGACTGCAGGTTGAAACTTGTAGCTGGAAAGAAGTGTGAAGTCCAGTCTTCTATGTAAAACTAAACCTATGGGGTCGAATTCATCCCTCGTGTAACTCCACTGGGGTCATGGGGCCAGATTCTCAGCTGACATAAATTGCCATAGCTTTATTTAAGTCAATGGAGCGACACCGCTTTCCACCACCTAAGGATCCAGCCCGTAGTCTTGTAATATAGCCCCGTAGCAGCAAGGCCGGCTCCAGGCACCAGCAAAGGAAGCAGGTGCTTGGGGCAGCCAATGGAAAGGGGCAGCACATCCGGTTCTTCGGCGGCAATTCGGCGGCGGGTCCCTCACTCCCTCTCGGAGGGAAGGACCCGCCGCTGAATTGCCGCTGAAGAATGAAGCGGCATTGTAGAGCTGCCGCTGAAGTGCCGCCGATCGCGGCTTTATCTTTTTTTTTTTTTTTGGCTTCGCCACTTGGGGCGGCAAAAAAGCTGGAGCCGGCCCTGCGTAGCAGTAGGTCTCAAGTCATGGGTTAGCGAGGGTAAGAATGACAGGGGCTCACTGAACTTTCTGGTGCTTAAAAATGCAGGTGTTTATAGCATGGATTTTCTTCAAAAATTTTAATTGAATGAAATAAAGTGACAACGAAATGGGTGGTTACAAGACAAATGGGTCTTGGTTTCTTTTTCAAGTGACTATAATTATCCAGTCATTTACAATAGAGCCCAACAGAATCAGAAATATCGGCCTGGAAGGGACCTTGAGAGGTCATCCAGTCCAGCCCCCTTCGCTGAGGCAGGACCAAGTAACCCTGGTGTATTCCTGACAGGTGTTTCTCCAGCCTGTTCTTAAAACCTCCAGTGAAGGGGATTCCACGACCTCCCTTGAAATCCTATTCCAGAGCTTAACTCTTATTAAATTTTCCTAATATCTAACTTAAATCTCCCTTGCTGCAGGTTCATTACTTCTTGTCCTCCCTTCAGTGGACATGGAGAACAACTGATCACTGGCCTCTTTCGAACATATTTCTTAATATATTGGAAGCAGGGACGGCCCGTCCATATAGGTGAACTAGGTGGTCGCCTAGGGTGCCAAGTTAAATGGGGTGCCAAATTCGAGGAAAAAATTCAAATTAAAAAAAAATAAAAGGGGGAAAAAATGAAAAAGATGAAAAAAATACAAATAAAATAAGGAAGATATCATTATTTCAATTCCCATGTGCATACAGAGGGAATAGGAATTATAATTAATTTCTCTACATTTTTGAGAATTTATTAACATGTCAAATCTTTTATTTACTGCAAAAATAAATAATATTTTAGCGATTTTTTTTTTCAATTTGCGACGTAGGGTCAAGATGACCCACTCCGCAATTTTGATAAGAAATAACTCAGCCATAATGAAACACATCCGCCAGTGGCAAGAGCTACAATGCTAGTGACACCTGGTGCCAAAGAATAAAGAATAATGTCTTTCAGCATTATAAATCCAAAATGTGTGTATCTTTAAGCGTTATTAAATCTTAGCGTTATTATCGGGCTGTATAATTATGAACTTTTCTTTGTTATAACTAGTTCACATGTAATAAATAAGGTCCATAAAAGAAAAGTGACAGCGTTAACTCTTAATAGACTACGAAAGTGATGACGTCCCCCTCCAAGCGGGTAACTGTGAGGAAGGGGATTACTTTCCAAACAACTGGTGTCAGGTTATAACGTCAAAAAAGGTCATTTTGTTTCCATGTAAACGCTGTAACTAACTGTTTTAATAGGTAAGTGAGTGTATGTTACTAATTATTGAACCTTTAAGCAGTGAAAAGACATGTTGGAATGGCTGCAATGTGGTTTAAATCACCAACCATGTGATGCAACAGCCATCCTTAACACTATAAGGCTTGCAGTCGGGAGCACAGTACATAACAATATTCAACTGCCCCATGGCAGAAAGAGGAAAAAGAAAACCCTCCGGAGCTGAGTATCGTAAACAAAAGACTGAGAAGGAAAAGGACCAAGCAAAACAGCAGGGATCCTTCCTGAAATATCTTCTCTTTAATCCAAATAAAGATGGAAGCAGTTCACAGCATCCAGATGAAGGAATTTTACTTGGAGAGAAGGTTATCTCACATCCGCATGGAAGCAGTTTGGAACATCAAGATGATGGAAACTTACTTCTATCTAGATGAAGGCAGCTCACAGCATCAGACTGATATGGAAGTGGAAAAAATGTATTCACCTTCGGACACATGCAGAAATTGAAGTAAATGAAGTAGAATTCTGGAAGAAAGGATGAGGACATTACAAACAAGTTACAGTATGGGGACCCAGCTTCATGGCCCAGATGTAATGACAGTGTGCGGCAAATTCTTGTGGAACATGGACCCGAACAAGTTCATGAATTTCCCTTACCTAAGGATGGAAATAAAAGAAAATTCTCTGCTCAGCATTACAAGAGGAAACTCATAATGGGGAAGAAATTAATCTAAACTGGTTACAATATTCAGTGGCGAAGAACTCTGTGTTTTGCTTTTGCTGCCAGTTGTTTAGAAATCAAGCAATTGGTACATCACTTACTGAGTGACTGGAAAAATATATCTTCAATTCTCTCTTCACATGAAAGAAATACAGAACATTTGGAATGTTTTCAAAATTGGAAAGACCTTGAATTATGACTGAAAAAAGGAAAACTATCGATGAAGAAAATTTACGTGTGATCAAGGAAAAAGAAGAATATTGGCAACAAATATTAGAGCGTCTGATAGTTTTAGTGAGAGTTCTCGGTGGGCAAAATGTAGCATTCCGCAGCTGCGGTAGAAATGAAAAATTATATACTCCAGGTAATGGAAACTTTTAAAAATGTGTTGAATACCTAGCTTTGTTTGATCCAGTCATGAAGGAGCATCTACGTAAAATAACTAATCATGAAACACAGGTTCATTACTTAGGAAAAAATATGCAGAATGAACTGATTCAAATCCTAGCAAATGCCATGAAAAATAAAATTGTACAAGTTGCCCATTCTGCAAAATACTTTTCAATAATACTGGACTGTACACCAGATGTGAGTCATGTTGAACAAATGACGATGATCATTCGTTCTGTGAATATGGAAAAGTCTGCAGATGAAGATAATGTTGAAGTGCTCATAAAGGAACATTTTTTGGGTTTTGTATCAAAAACAATGTCATTATCTGTTGAAAACTTACGTGGCCAAGGCTATGATAATGTGAGTAATAGGAAGGGTAAAGACAATGGTGTGCAAAGGAGAATGATGGAAATCAATCCTCGGGCCTTTTTCGTTCCTTGCAGTGCGCATTCTCTGAATTTGGTTGTCAATGATGCTGCTAGATGCTGTTTGGAGGCAAGCAGTTTCTTTGACCTGGTGCAACGTGTTTATGCGTTTGTCTCAGGCTGAACACGCCGTTGGGAGATTCTGACTCGCCATGTGAATTCTCTAACTGTGAAGCCACTTAGTCAGACAATATGGGAGAGTCGCATTGATGCTTTGAAGCCTCTTCACTATGAACTTGGAAACATTTATGATGCCCTAATTGAAATTTCTGATGATACTACCTTTATTGGATCATCTGGAAATATGGCACGTTCAGATGCAGAAGCTCTTGCAAATGGTCTTTCCAAGTTCAAATTTGTGACTTTTCACTCATTTTGTGGTATAATATCCTTTTTGAGATTAACCTCACTAGTAAGCAGCTTCAGGAAAAGAACTTGAACGTACATTCTGCTATTCAAAAACTGCAGCAAAATAAAAATATTCTGGAGGAATTCAGAAGTGATGAAGGGTTCGAAAGAACACTGGTAGATTCTCTTGAGCTTGCTGAAGAAATAGACTTTCCGACAGAATTTGAAGCAGAGCCGGTTCTGATTCGGCAAAAGAAACAGCAGTTTTCGTCTGAAGGACGAGACACACCCATTCAGAATCCAAAACAAAGGTTCAAAGTGAATTTCTACTTCGCAGTCCTTGATACTGCTATTGACTCAGTTGATGAAAGATTTCAATACATGCAGCAGTTAGAGTCAGTATTTGGCTTTCTATATGATATCCACAGCTTGCAAAAGAAAACAGCAAAACAGAGAAGAGATTTTGTATAAAACTGGTGTTGGCATTGACTCATGAAAATTCAGAAGACATTGATGCTACAGATTTATGTAGTGAGCTTCATTCAGGCTTTTTCCAGACGACTTAAGAAACATTCCACTCCTGAAGTTTGTTTGTGAAAATAAACTCAGACAGTTTTCCAAACATTTTTATAGCTCTTTTAACTTTGCCAGTTTCCGTAGCTAGTGGGGAACGTGGCTTCTCAAAGTTAAAATTGGTAAAAACATATCTGTGTTCGACAATGGTGGAGACTTGTTGGACTTGCCACAATGTCAATAGAGCATGAAAGAGCTGGAAAACTGGATCTAAAAGAACCAGTGACTGAATTTTCAAAACTTAAAGCAAGAAAAGTCATGTTTTAAGAGCACAGAGTGTTTTTTATTCAGAATGTTTTGTAAATACAGGTTAAAGTTCATTGCAGAGTTTTCTTATTTCTTTCTATATCGGATGTGGTGGTAATGGCAGTTAAAGCAGGATAGCGTAATGGAGGATTTTGGATTTGTAATAATAAAAATGATAATTAACATTTTTAATGCATTTTTATTTGCAATCGGATTGAAATATCATCTAGCTGTCGTGTACAAATCTATTCTGAAAATTGTGTGTCTCTATTTTATCTGATCTCAGAAACATTGGTTGGACGGATGGACAAACCGAATAATTAAGTCTCTGTTTAAAAAAACCAAACGCTTAAAAAACATTAAAAGGAAAAAAGGGGCAAAATGTTTCTCAGTTTACTAAAAACCTCAGCCTAGATCTGCCCTTGGGGGTGGGGGGGCGCCGATTGCATGGTTTGCCTAGGGCGCCAGTTCCTGGCAGCTCGCCTAGGGCTGCCCCTGTCTGCACAGAGCCCATTGTAGCAGTTCAGAACGGGCTGGTGGCAAGGGACAGAGCCATGGGTCGTTCCTGGAGGGGCAGGGATTCATTTCAGCCTCTAGAAGGTGCTATGACGGCCTAGTGGAGAGGGACTAGGGAGCCAGAGGGCGTGAGGGGTCCAGCAGCCTGGGAACTGGAGGCAGAGGAAGGGAAGGGGAGGCAGCCAGGAGAGGAGGCTGCAGAAGCTGCAGCAGGAGCACAGAGGCAGGTGCCCTTCAAGTCTCTCAGTGGGGCACTAATGTGAACTAACGGTGCAGTGCAGTGCCCCAGCCACCAGGGATTAGCCTGGGACAGGGGCAGTGTGTTCTGACCACAGCGAAGGGACGTCTCTGCATGGAAAGGGCCTGGGGCAGGTCGTGCATCGTCAATGGGGTGGGAGTTTGGGGCTTGCAGCCTAATGGTCTCTCCCAGGGGGAGCTGCCTGCAATAACAGATGTGATCCAACCGCTGCAGCTAGACAGGAGGAGAATGAGGTGAGGCCCCAATGAGACCAGGCTGCTTGACTGAGCCCCAGACAGGGAAACCTGCCCTCTAACATAGGGACGGCCTGGACGGGGCACCCCAGGCAACAGACGTGAGAAACACCCTGGGGCAGGGTTACCCTGTACCACTCTACTGGACTGCCCCCTACAGGCCAAGATAGGAATTACTGTGTGTATCATAGATCCTAACTGGTCCCTTGGGTATGAGCCCACCAGATGCTGGAGCCTGTAGGGCCCAGTGCGTGAGGCATCTGCAGCCCCGTCTCCAAATCGCAGCCGAGCATCTGCTGCACAACACGTCAGCAATTCCCCCGCGGGAGACGGGCGCCAAAGCCGAGCATTGGCCCAGTGCTATGCCAGGCTCCACAGCCTGCTTCTGCACCACTGGGAACAGCTTCACCAGGAGAGAGACCCCAGAGTCCAGGGGCCTGGGCACTCTCCTGGGAGGTGGGAGCAGGGTTCGAGGCCCTGCCCCACATCAGGCAGAGGGGGATTTGGATCCGGGTGAGAGCTCTGATTCCTGGGCTATTGCGCAGGGGCCACCACCACCAAGTGTAAGCGCCTCACAGACTTCAACAGTGGGAAAGTAGATGCCTAGGGGCTTTAGGTGCCTACAGGATAGCAGCTGAGTGGGCTTTTGTGAATGCTAGTGGTGCCTAATTGTTGGATTTAGGTGCCTAACTGCCCCTTTAGGCACCAACGGGGTTGTCTACACGGCGCCGCAGTCCGCTCTATGGGGTGTGAGTTGTGCAGC
>NC_088801.1:72082009-72133298 GCF_011386835.1 Chrysemys picta bellii | reverse complement strand
GCAATCTCCATAGTTAAGGCTGGTACACAGTTTCCATTCTAGTTGCTCCTTTTGATACGCTCCTAAAAACATTCCCTTTTTGGATGGAAATGTTCCATGCTGTCTCCCCAGTCAACTGTGATTTTTTCCTGGGGTGATTGCGTCTCTGAGCTGTAGGACAGTTTTTCCACTTACAAACAAACAAACGAAAACTTCTAGCCACCTTCTTTTCCCATGCAGACAATCCCCCAAAGGGTGAAACTTGGGGAAAAAATCAAACCTGGCCCATGGGGAGTCCTAGGTGAGAGCTGAACCCTCTGCAAAGTTTGAGAAACTTGGACCTGATAGTGCAAGGCATTGAAATATCATTTGGGGGCAGGGCCACAAACACTCTTTAAGAGAGTGCTCTGCCTCTCTCAGGGCCAGAGACTTTGGGGCCAGCCAGCTCCATGCATTAATCAGATGCAGCGGAGGAGGAGAGAACTATTTTGGGCTGTCAGGAAGGAAGGGGAAGCAGGAGCAGGGGGGAGTGGCTCCTAGAGTACCCTGGGAGGGAAGGCAGGGGGAATCTGATGGGGGAAAAGGGCCTCCAGGGAGGAAGCCTTGGGAAGCAGTCCTCCCCCAAGAGAACAAAGAACTCCGCAGAGCCTGGGGGCAAAAAGCTTGCAGAAGGGGTGCCCAGGAAGGGGGCCAAAGTTAAGTTTTCTTATGTTTACTAAGGACAGGGTGGAACCTTTGTTGAGTGAGCTAAGAAGAGGAGATGTGGTAATGGCAGAAGATCCTGTTTCTGATTTTTAGTCCGTTGGACACTGTCAGGTTTGATTCTGAGGGTTTTATCTTTGGCCTTCAAAGGCTTGTTTGTCTTAATAAATGTGCCTGAATAAGGGTGTTATTGAACGAGGTGTTTGTGAAGTCAAGCCGAGGAGGGGGAAACTGAGGCAGTGCTGCAATGTTGGGTCTTGCCACTGGAGGGGGCGATGAGACAGGGCCCTGTGTGCTCGCTAAGGTCTTTAGACCAATCAAGGTCTTCCTTTGTGACAGCACCAGGAATGGTCTCTCCAAGAAGGAACAGGAATGCTGCTGGGGTAATTTGCATGGGGGAGAATTAGGGTTACCATATCTGAACTTTCAAAGAGAGGACACTCCATTGGTGGGGGGTAGCCCTGCCCCCTAGCCACTCCCTCCCACTTCCCGCCCCCTGACAGCCCCCCCAGAACCCCCGACCCATCTAACCCCCCCGCTCCCTGTCCCTGACTGTCCCAACCCCTCTCCACACCCCTACCCCCCTGACAGCCCCCCCGAACTCCCGACCCATCCAAACCCCCGCCCCGCTCCCTGTCCCCTGACTGCCCCCCTTCTCCAACTCCCCGGCCCCCTTACCGTGCCACTCGGCTTAGAGCAGGTGTCTGGCTCCACGCCCCAAGGAGCACCCCGCCCGAGTGCTGCCGAGCGGCGTGCTGTGGCTGTGGAGGAGGGGGGGAAGCGGGAGAGGGGCTCTGGCCGCCACTGCCTGCCCCGCCACCGCGTTCCCTCATAGGCGCACAGCCCCACCCCCCAGCGCTGCCGGGCGGCATGCTACGGTTGCAGGGGATGGGGAGAGCTGGGAAGGGGCTTTGGCTGCCGAGGCCCCAATGCGAGCGGCGCTCGGCCGCCCTGTCAGCCGCTTTTCGGTCGATAAATAGCCGACTGGGGGGAAATCCCGGACATTTTTAGATTTTTAGAAATCCCCCCCCGGAGGCTATTTAAAGAGCGAAAAGCCGGACATGTCCGGGGAAACCCGGACGTGTGATAGCCCTAGGAGAGTGATAATGTCCACCTGAAATCCAAGCAGTAAAATCCCATCTAAAATACTCTCCGAGGAAAGATCTGCATTGAGGGGCCGTTGTGATCCCCGTTCCTGCTGGGGAAATGGAGGCACCGAGAGGGTCAGCAAGCCAGCAGCAGAGGTGGGCTCAGAACACTGTGCCTCACTGCCTGCCCAGAACTCAGTCCACTGGGTCACAGCCACCTCGTCGTTTTCCAGTTAACCAAGCCTGGGCTCTCACCTTCCCTGGTTGGGTTGCCAGGATGCCGAGTCCTCTTAGACCAAGTGAACGGAAAACTGGGCTGGGGTGTTTTGTCCACTCCTCGAGACGGTCCAAAGTGTCTGGATGTGGGAGCTTCTTGGCCTCTTCGTAACGCAGAAGCTGAAAACAACACAGAGCGAATCAGCAGCAGGGTGCTTACCGGAGAACTTTGTGTCGGTTCTGTGGAGAGGCATCATAACCTCCACGTTGTACCGTCCACTGCTATACATCAGCCCCACTTTGTGTGTGACACCCAGTCCTCCCACTGACTTCCTGGCCTTTAGCACTAGACTCAGCCATAGGCGTTAGCAGAGCTGCTCTACCCTCCAGGAGAACATGTAGGGCAACAAAATGTTCAGTGACCATTTGTATGGCGGACTCTTGTGCATCTGGGGGTTTGCCAAGAGCAGCCGAACCCCTCGTGGTGACCCTGTGAAGCAGAACAAGCCGCTCTGAGATAACGCGAAAGCTGGGACTGAGAAATCAAACCCCTGAGTTGAAATCCTGACCCCACTGAAGTCAGTGGAAGTTTTGCCATTGATCTCAATGGGCCCAGGATTGGACTCCTGGTGAGGAGAGAATTAAACCCCATCCCTTAATGAGTTAGATGAGGAGACAATCCCTGAAAACTGTCAATAGGAACTAGCCAGACAGAACCCGTGGAAATGGGGAGGACAACCCAGCGATGGACTATAGAGCCACCTCATTCCTGGTGATGTGCCTCTAACTAACCCAATTGCTCTCATCAGCTAATGAAACTTACTTCTACAAAGAAGGCCATCATGGTCAGCCTGTGTTTCTTATCACCTCTGTCGAGGAGCGGGATCACTAGGTCCAGCAGCATCCTTGTGGTCTCAGGGCAAGCATAGTGCACCATGGCTCTGTGACACAAAGCAGAAATACCTTTGTTAGTAAGGGAAGAAGCACATTCTGCAACAAGGGGGTGAGGGGTCAGCTTGGGGCCACATGGCAGCCCAGAAGTGAGGAATGTTTCATTCTGGAATTGCCCCCACTAGCAGGACTGACTGCATGGAAAACGCTTGTGTATTACCTGGCCAGCAGGCTCACCCCACGGAGGTGATCTTGGGGGCTTTGTAGGAGGATCCAGCCTTGCTCCTTCTCCATAACAGTCAGCTCAGAACGGCAGCCAACACAGAGAAGCAGCATCTTTATAGCCTCCACTGCAGAGCTAGATTCAAACAACACACCAGCGTGACTGAGTGCCAGGAGCCCCCTCATGGTAGGTCTGTCAGGGAGTGACGGATTCACTTGTGTGTGGAAAGACACACCAATGGTTTAAATAGAGCTTAGGAAGGCACAGGTTCGTGACTGGGGTTCCTAGGCACTATAGTAATACAATTTAATAATATGAAGAAAGAGAAAGAGTTCTGAGCAAATCCTACAGACAATTGCACATCAGCACTAGGGTATGTCAATGTCACAGAACAGGAGAACTTCAGCCCTTTAGTGTCGGACCCACATTCCTTTGACACACTGGCAAATTGGCTCCCACTAATTTCTCCCCATAGCTGCTGGGATAGTCTTTCTACTTCCTCTGCAGTGCATTGGTCGGTATGTCATTTACCACTGAGAGACACCCTTGCAACCTAAGCCCTGCCTGCTAACTCCCTCAGAATTAGAGAGTTATGGAAAACCTGCAGGGGCCACATGAGAGCTGGAGAAGAGAACTATGACTTCTCTATGACTGTCCATGTAATTAGACCGTTGACTTTCCAGTAGGCGCAGTACCTGGTGTGGAGGCTCTGCCGGCTGCTTTCCCTTCCAGAGACTTTATCCCCTGGTATGCTCTGTCCCAGGCTGAAATGGATTTCGACAAGAAGAGCCATTAGCAGCTGAGGATAGAGGCGGGTTGTGGCATCTCTGGACTTGCTCACCGAGATCATCTCATAGAGAGCGCATGTAGCCTGAAGAGGGAACAAGACAGACACAAGCTTACTTGGAAATCCTACTCCCTCCTGCGTCAGTTCTCAGGACTTCCTGCTTATGTGCTATGAAACTCCCCTGATTCATGGAGAAACAAACCGAGTTAAACTGCCCTTGAGCAGCAGGGCGGGGGAAGCCGGGCACTGGCAGGTTGAAGGCTTTGCCTTGTGGAGTCTGGTGACACTAGGCTGCATTGCCACACAGGGGACCTAGCTTTGATTTCGGATCTCGCAGAGCTTCCTGACCTGCAGGGGCTGCAGAGACAGCATGCTTGGGGTGGGGGTAATGCCTCATGGGACTAAGAATGGGAGAGAATAAATTAATGAAGAGAAGAGTGGCTCTTTCATCAGCTTCCTCGGCATCTTTCTTCTCCCTCATTTGGACTTCCACCATCATTCTTTCATGCTTGCATTGTTTCTTGGCTTCCAAGTGCCTCAGAGGGGCCTTTTCTTCTGCATCTGGGGTCTAGGGGGGCTGAGACCCTGCTTTTTGGTCAAAGTCCATGAGCAAATCTCTCAGTTCGTGTTCTGCGGCTTTCTTCTTAACAGATAGCCCCCTTTCTTTACATGCTTTTTCAAGTTCTTTTGAGTCAAGACTCTCAGAGGATTGTGATTCACCCATTGTAACTCATCTTTAACCCTTAAAACTTTCCATATCAAATTTAAACTTTAAATAGTGTTGGGTTATGATCTTTAAGCCCAATTGACCTGTGGCATGTGACTCCTGTGCTGACTACGGCAATTGTCACGCTCTCTGGAGTGGTTCACAACTGTGAGTGCCAATCTTAGATCAGACTGCCATAAAACAGGGCAGGCACCCCAAACTAGTAGTATATTCTATAACTGGATTTCACAAAGCCAGTAACAATTGTGCATTCCTGGATTACAGTACCAGTTTTACCAAGGACAGTCTTACCACAGACAGTCCCCTTAGACATTCCAGCCTATCTTGCCACCCAGACAAACTGAACTTTGTGATTAAAGGTTATTAAAACCAAAAATCACACCACATCAGGTTACTCCCAACCCCAAAGGGTCAGTCACTTACCCTAGGTCAATTGGTACTCTGGATCTCACACCAAAAACAACACTGGCAGCCAATTCTCTAGTAAACTAACTAAAGATTTATTAGCTAGGAAAAATAAATGAGAGTTATTGAGAGGTTAAAGCAGGTAAAATACATTAACAGGTGAGTCAAAATTTGTAAATCCCAAATGATAGCGGAGATGTAGTAATCTCTTGGTTTCCTAAAAGTCTTTTCAGGAACCCAGATGTTTCTGGGGATCTCCATTTTGCATTTGGCATCTTCCCTGTAAGAGTCCAAACAGTCAGAGATACAGGATCATTCCTTGACATCTATTTTATAGCTTTTCCAGAAACCAATCTGAACAGTGTCTTTACCCAAGTGGGTTTTGATGAGTAGGAAATTCAGACTTAGTCTGTGAATTCCCGTTGTCAAACACAGTAGCCCTTGCTTTGAAGTTAGCAGTCTTCTTCATTTACATTTCCAAGGCTCCAATTGTGTTTGATGGGTAATTTAATTACAGGGATATACACGATGCCAATGTAATGTAAGAGCAAACAAGAATCCTTCATTAGTTTTCATAAACTTTACACATCAAGTTCATTCTCATCTTTTAACACCAAAGCACACTTTTGATCTAGGGTTAACTAATTACAGGGATATACACAATACAATAGCAATCAACAGGTTATAAAGATAAGTGTTTCCTTTAACTTTTCCTTTGAACTAAACAAACACACAGGTGAACTGCCTGATTACACTACAATAGCTTTTGACTTCTTTGATTTCTGTTAGCATCTGAGTGAATTAGCCTGCAACCCTATCCTGAGCTGGCACCAGGGCAGACAGCGTCACAGGGGTTTCTCAGAGCTCCAACATGGATGCGATGAATGGAACCCTCCCCCAAGGGTTTGTCAGGACATTATGGAGTAGCCCCAAAACGGAGGGGATAGTCTGTCCCTGTAAAGGTAGCGGTGCTAGGGGTCAGCCCACCCTTGTCACGTGGCGTGGCCCAGTCAGATTTTGAGGTGTCTGATATACGTAAGGAGCTGGGAAATACTGGTAGGGAAGAAGTGGTCCAAGGAATAAGTCGTGCTCAGGAGGAACTCCTGTTATGTTTCTGTAAGGACCTGGGACCAGGAGCCTTGCAAAATGGGAGGGCCAGGACTCCCCTCTCTCCCAGTGAATTGGGATGAGCTTTAGGAAGGGGCTCAGCATACATACTGCCTCCTCCCTCCTAGCAGAGAAAACACCAGCAGGAGAAGGCTGAACCCAGGGGTGCTGGAACACGTTGTGTAGTGGGGGTGCTGAGAGCCATTGAACCAAACTGTAAAACCTGTATATGATGGAAACTGCTTCAAGCCAGGGGGTGCTACAGCACCCCCGTTCCCCCAGTTCCAGCACCTATGCCTGAACCCTCTGAGCCTGAGGACTGACTGGGGGAAAAGGGCCACCAGGAGAATCTGGCTAAGGCCCCACAGTTGGCTAACTTATAACCCAGCATAAAGGAGGAGACTGGGGGAGTCCTGCCTGCAGGAGAGGTGGAGGGACTGCCTGAAGTAAATGCCACCTCCAGGAGGAAGGCTAGGGGGCAGGGACTCCTATCTTATGGAGGGAAACCAGAAGGACTGTTTGAAACACAGCCCAGCTGCTGCCAGGGAGGCTGGGAACAGCTTTGAGGAAGTTCCTCAGAAGTTGGGTGGGAAGAAGTCACAAGGAGCCACAAATCCAGGGCAGGAAAAGCAGAAGCTGCAGATCCATGGGAGTTGCTAACAAGCAGGAAAAAGGGAGGAGCAGCTCAGGGAAGTGGTGAGGGATTGAAGGAACAGTCCTTAGCAGCCTATCATGGGGTCCGTGGGCTGGAACCCAGAGCAGAGGTCAGGTCTGGGTTCCCCAGCAAGAGGCAAAGTACCGACCTCAGGACTAAGAGACCAAGAATGATGAGGCTCAGATGGGGGCTGAGGTTCTGGCACAGAGACCACTACATGTTGGGTTTTCCCATATTGGACTTTTCTGTTAACCCTGGAAGAGGTGATGTGGCCAGAGGGCCAGACCATGGAACCTGCGGAGTGTTGCAGAACCAGGAGGCTGGACAAGAGGACACCAGTGTGGAATAAGCCCTGCAACATCATGTCCTGGCATGAGGAGGCGCGTTGGCGGTGAGTGTGCCGTGTGACAGAGACATAGGATAGATTTAACTGTATGGGGCTATGGATGTTCGAACAGGGACTTACGGCAGCAGACGTGTGAGAGGCTTGGTGCTCAGAGTTGTGGTTACTCTGCAGCTTCACAACCAGGTTCTCCATCACCTGTCCTCCGAGGGCTGGGTCAGCAGATAGGAACTGCCACAGCTCGGCCGCATTGCTAGAAATTCAGAAATACGGCAACATGAGGGACTGGATGGCGTAGGAGAAAAGCTATTAAACCTCTTCACCAATGTAATCTCTTTGTAAGAGAAATCCTCCTGTGGAGCCAACGCCCTGCCCAGAAGTCCAGTCCCCAGAGCTTGTGCAATTCAATGTGGAGCATGAACAAGGACTCCATGGACCTCAGATTGAGAATCACTGACACAGGATATGGAGCATTTCAGCTCAAGGCTGCCAGTGTGAATCTGGCCTCAATTGGTCACGACCTGTTACTGGCTGATGGCTAATACCGAGAGGCTGATGGCTAATGGCTAATACAGCTTCTCTGGCAGCAGATGTCCTATATGAAATGAACTAAGGGTCTCGGACCAGTGCCCAGTGCACGCTGTCCACATTACAGAGTCAACCACCACACTTGGCCCTTGTTGGTAGGTTCAGGGATTGAACGGGACATGGAGGCTGAATGAGCCTTTCTTGCCTAGTCGGCAGCCCCTCCAGCTATGAGCTCAGAGTGTTGTTAGGGGCAGTGTGGAGGAAGCTTCATCGTCACTTCCTGGGCTGCAGCTGAGGTCTTCATTATCCAAGGGTGTCAATGGGGCACCTTTCACCAGCATTAAATTCCCTTTAAAAAAAAAAGGGAGCGGGCATGCAGCAGCGTGGCTCAGATCTCCGCAGCGCTCAGCTAACAACTGTGTGAGGGAGGGTTTCAGTGGAGTCCTCTGATATGCAGGGCTGGCTCTAGGATTTTTGCCACCCCAAGCAAAAAAAATTTTGGCCGCCCCCACTTTTTTTTTCGTACCCCCCTCCCCCAGCCCCACCCCAACTCCACCCCTTCCAAACCCCTTCCCCAAATCCCCAGCCCCGCCTCCTCCCCCGGGCGTGCCACATTTCCCCCCCCCATTGCTTCCTGGGGGCCCCCACGACCTCCCACCGTAGCTCACCTCCGCTCCGCCTGCTCCCCCGGGTGCGCTGCCGCTCTGCTTCTCCCTCCCTCTCAGGCGAAGGAAGGGGGAGAAGCGGAGCAGCGGCGCATTCAGGGGAGCAGGCGCAGCGGAGGTGAGCTAGGGTCGGGGGGCACAGGAAGTAACGGGGGGTAGAGGAACCACTCCCCGCTCCAGCTCACCTCCGCCTCCCCTGAGCGCCCCCCACTCAGCTTCTCCTCCCTCCCTCCCAGCCTTGCTGCGCAAAACAGCTGTTTCGCGCACGGCAAGCCTGGGAGGGTGGGGGGAGAAGCGGAGCAGCGGCGGTGCGCTCAGGGAAGCAGGTGGAGGCGAGCTGGGGCGGCGAGCTGGGGTGGCGGGGACACTTTTTCCCCATGCCCCGGAGTCAGCACCTATAATGGCCGGTTCCAGAATGCCGCCCCTAGAAATGTGCCGCCCCAAGCACCTGCTTGTTTTGCTGGTGCCTGGAGCCGGCCCTGCTTATATGGATTGGTTTTGGAACTCACCGCTTGGGATCATCCATCATAAAACCACGCTTTGCGTAATCACTGTTGCTCAACTTTTCCTGCCCAAACACAAATGTGCTTCAGACAGCAAACGTTCCACCTAGGCTCACTATCTGTACGTTCAGATGAAGGAGAACGGCGGAATGAGCTCTGCGCTTGCCAGCCGGAGTAGCAAAGGGATAGTGAACTCAAGAACACAGACTTAAATCCACCCCCTGCTCCAGGACCCATGAGCACTGACCGTAGGTGCGGGGAACTGTGCTTTTGAGAACCTCTCCCAGGGGCCGGGAGAGGGGGACTGGGAATGAGAGCTCCTGCCTTGCACATGGGGAGACACATTCAGGGAATGGGGGAGAGGAATCTCTGACAGGCGGATTTCGCTCGCTGTGGTTTGTGGCTGAAAAGAGAAGAGCCATCAGGAGGAGAGGACAGGTAATTTGCCCCATGTAGAGGGGGGAGATTCAGTCCTCAACAGTCAGTGCTTTATACTTTGCCTTAGTAAGACCAAACAATGTGCTCAGTGGTGAGGTTCTCATATAGGGCCTCAAAGGATCACGCGAGGCCTGAAGAGTGGAAGCATTTCGTACCTGTCTGTAGGGAAGGAGTAGTCCAGAAGGCATGAGATCACTGTGTCCAGATGCTCCGCCTCGCCAGCCAGCAGGGCCACTAACTTCTTCATCAGGGTCCTGGAGCTGGGCTGCTGGACTGAATCCAACCGGCTGCAAACCCCAGCCACAAGGTCTGCTGCCTGAGAGAGAGGGAACCAGATGAGGCGGGACAAGACTCTCATCCCATCCTGCAGCTGGGGCAAGAGGGAACCTCAGCATCCCTGGAGAATCAGAGTTAGCCTCTAGGTTTTGCCTAAAAGTCACAATTTCCTATATTATTGGCAGGGCTCATTTCAGAGCCTTACAAGGTGCATTGTCACAAAGACCACATATCAATGGCTCAAAGGAGATGAGTCCTATCTAGGCACAATACAGGGGTAACATAAGAATGGCCATACTGGGTCAGACCAATTGTCCATCTTGCCCAGTATCCTGTCTTCTGCTGGTGCCAGATGCTTCAGAAGAAATGAACAGAACAGGGCAATTTATCAAGTGATCCATCCCGTCACGCAGTCCCAGTTTCAATCAGAAGGCGTAGGGACACCCTGTGTACGGTGTTGCACCCCTGACCACCTTGGCTAATAGCCATTGATGGACCTGTCCTCCAGGAACTTCTCTAATTCTTTTTTGAACCTGGTTATACTTTTGGCCTTCACGACATCCCCTGGCAATGAGTTACGAGTTGTGTTGTGTGAAGAAATATTTCCTTAGGTTTGTATTAACCCAGGTTTGTGTGTGTGTGTGTCTGTGTCTGTGTGTGTGTGTGAAAGGATAAATAAAACTTCCCTATTTACGTTCTCCACACCATTCATGAATTTATAGGTGTGGGCATCCCATGGATTTATACAGAGGCAATATGATATTTTCTGTCTTATTATCTATCCCTTTCCTAATGCTTCCTAACATTCTGGTAGCCTTTTTGACTGCCATTGCACACTGAGTGGATGTTTTCAGAGAATTGTCCATGATGACTCCACCCTTGAGTGGTAACAGCTGATTTAGACCCCCTCCGTTTGTATGTATAGTTGGGATTATGTTTTCCAATACACAGGAATCAGACTAGAAGATCTGATGGTTCCTTCTGGCCTTAAACTCTCTGAACGTATGACTGTTCCTAGCACTGGGAATTCTAGTTTCCGTCCATCTCAGCAGCAGTGCCCCATACCTTCTCCACCTTAGTCCCACCGCTGTTCACCATGGCAGACAGCAATCCCTCTGCAGTTGGCTGGCAGTTATTGTTGCAGTGATTCGTCAGGCCATCCATAACAGTCAGAATGAAATCTGTCCTCTCTCTTGGCTTGAAATAGACTCCAAAGAGCTGAAGCATACAGGGAAAAGTGTAATTTACAAAAGGCCGCGTCCTGATTCCACGGGGGGCTGATAACTACTGGAGCCCAGAGAAAGCCCTGTCTGGGGGTTGCAGGTCCTCTCCGGCTTCTCAGGGGCTCTGTTTTACTCCTTTCTATTACAGGGCCCCAGTGGCTGATGAGGCTTCTGCTGCGAAACCATATCACTCACAGTGAGGCAACAGGACTAGTTAAACCATTAGAGTGGCCAATCTAGGAGTGCTGCCGTGCACGTCAGGATGTGCATTTAGTGGTGTCAGACACCTACTTCCCAGGCATCCGAGGTGCAAGGGTCACCATTAAAAGATCAGCAGTTGCGGGATCCATGTAGTAATATTAGTAATGACTGTTACAGTACTCGGTCTTTGACTGTGACTGTATGTGATACCCTCCTACAACACATCCCAGCATAAATACAGCACCCAAGTCCTGATTACGACACCATCACCATACTTTCTGGCTTGCAGCCTGACCCAAAGACCATTGAAATCAATGGAAAGACTTCCATTGGCTTCAATAGGTTTTGGATCAAGCCTATATAGTATAGACCTCGTTGTGACAGCTTCTAACAACCCAAAGTACTAGAGCAGCAGGCGTTCAACCTTCCCCATATGGACACTCCCTTTCCTATACTAGGACCCTCCCAGAGTCCCCTTCCAAACTAGCCAAGACCCTGTCCCATTTGGCAATAAGGAAAGGGCAGGGTGGATGTGCCCCCCAGGTTGGGAACCCATCTGCTAGAGCAGTGGTTCTCAATCAGGGATACGCATACCCCTGAGGGTACACACAGGGGTGGCAGGTTTGTATAATTTTTGGCATTGCTCAGAATGGGTCCAAGTCCCGCCTCCCCCTACACCTGCCTAAGGCTCTGGGAGGGAGTCTGGGTGCGGGAGGGGGTTTGGGGTGCAGGCTCTGTGAGGGAGTCTGGGTGCGGGAGGGGGTTTGGGGTGCAGGCTCTGGGAGGAAGTTTGAGTGCGGGCTCTGGGAGGGAGTCTGAGTGCGGGAGGGGGTTTGGGGTGCAGACTCTGGGAGGAAGTTTGGGTGCGGGAGGGGTGCAGGCTCTGAGATGGAGTTTGGGTGCTGGGTGCAGGCTCTGGGTTTAGGCAGGGGACTGGGGTGCAGGAGGGGCTGCGGGCTCTGGGAGGGAATTTGGGTGCTGGGTGCAGGCTCTGGGTTGAGGCAGGGGGCTGGGGTGCAGCAGGAGCTGCGGGCTCTGGGAGGGAGTTTGGGTGCTGGGTGCAGGCTCTGGGTTGAGGCAGGGGACTGGGGTGCAGGAGGGGCTGCGGGCTCTGGGAGGGAGTCTGGGTGTCGGAGGGGGTTTGGGGTGCAGGTTCTGGGAGGAAGTTTGAGTGCGGGTTCTGGGAGGGAGTCTGGGTGCGGGAGGGGGTTTGGGGTGCAGGCTCTGGGAGGAAGTTTGAGTGCGGGAGGGGTGCAGGCTCTGAGATGGAGTTTGAGTGCTGGGTGCAGGCTCTGGGTTGAGGCAGGGGGCTGGGGTGCAGCAGGGGCTGTGGGCTCTGGGAGGGAATCTGGGTGTGGGAGGGGTTTGGGGTGCAGGCTCTGGGAGGAAGTTTGAGTGCGGGCTCTGGAGGGAGTCTGGGTGCGGGAGGGGGTTTGGGGTGCAGGCTCTGGGAGGAAGTTTGGGTGCAGGAGGGGTGCCGGCTCTGAGATGGCGTTTGGGTGCTGGGTGCAGGCTCTGGGTTGAGGCAGGGGGTTGGGGTGCAGCAGGGGCTGCGGGCTCTGGGAGGGAGTCTGGGTGCGGGAGGGGGTTTGGGGTGCAGGCTCTGGGAGGAAGTTTGAGTGCGGGCTCTGGGAGGGAGTCTGGGTGCGGGAGGGGGTTTGGGGTGCAGGCTCTGGGAGGAAGTTTGAGTGCGGGCTCTGGGAGGGAGTCTGGGTGCGGGAGGGGGTTTGGGGTGCAGGCTCTGGGAGGAAGTTTGGGTGCAGGAGGGGTGCAGGCTCTGAGATGAGTTTGGATGTTGGGTGCAGGCTCTGGGCTGGGATAGAGGGTTTGGGTGTGGGAGGGGGCGTGCGGCTGGTCCAAGGATGAGGAGTTTGGGGTGCAGCAGGCAGGCTGACCCTGGGCTGGGGCAGGGGGCCAGAGAGGAGGACTCCCCCCAGCCCTCTCCCTGCTGGCGGCAGCGAGCTCTGGGGGAGAGGAAGGGGGGGCCTCCTCACCGACCCCCAACACGACACTCATCCAAGCCCCCCCAGGCTGCTGCTCAGGAGGTCCAGCCAGGATAAGCCTCCCCCGCCCCTCCCCCGAGTCGACTCGGAGTCTCCTGCCGGGGGGCGGGGGGGAGGGCTGCCATGCGCTCCTCCCCTCCTCCCTCCGCAGGCGCAGCAGCCGCCTCAGCCTGCCCCCGGACACTCATGCAGGAGTGCTGGACCTCTTCTGCCCCGCCTCTTCCCCCCGAGGCCCTGCCCCCCATTTGGTCCTCTTCTCCCCTTCCACTGTTGCTCACTGCTCTTCCCCTCTTCCCCGCCCAGGTCAGGAGCAATTTGCCTGCTGGGAGCTGCAGCCGCATGATGTGGGTAGGTGGCGGCCCCGGTTGAGTAGGGGCTGGTGCGGGTGATGACCTGGCACCTCCCCACCTCCCTCACCCGCAGTAACTGGACTTTGGGTGTCCAGTCAGTAGATCTGACCGGACACTATCAGATCCCCTTTTCAACCAGATTTTCTGGTCGAAAACCGGGCACCCGGCCACCTTACCACCGCCCGGGGCTCAAGCTGAAGCCCGAACCCCGCCCCCTGGGACTGAAATCAGGTACAATAGTCTGGAAAGGTTGAGAACCACTTGCTGCAGAGTAGATCACTCTTTATGAGCACTTGTTGTCTTCACTGTTGTAGCCGTGTCGGTCCCAGGATATTAGAGACACAAGGTGGGTGAGGTTCTATCTTTTATTGAACCAACTTCTGGTAGTGAGAGAGACCAGCTTTTGAGCTACACAGAGCTCTTCTGTCTCTGTCTGAAGAAGAGCTCTGTACGGCTCAAAAGTTTGTCTGTTTCACCCACAGAAGTTGATCCAATAAAAAAATTGGACCTCACCCATCTTGTTTCTTTCTGAGCATGTCATTTCTAGCCATGAGTAAGGGCAGGAGCTGTAATTCTTGGGTAAGCCATACACCATAGAGATGGGCGATCCAGGGACAGGAAGTACTTTGGAGCTGTGCGATACCGTATTGTACTGACACCAATGTAGAATGGTCATTAGTGCCAGGATGTGATTACCTCTGCGATCCTGGAGGGGCTGTTGCAAACCACAGTGGGGCACCAAGCAGCCAGAAATTCCTTGTTCCTCTGTTCAGTCCATTCCACATTCTTTCTGTCCAACTGTGCAACTGAAATACATGTTAATAACACTCTTAACTTTCCATTCTACTTCCTGGCTTCTGCTCTCATCCCTCTTTACTGGACAAAGCCCTTTGTTTGGCCCTGATCCAGGAAAGCATTTAAGCACATACATTATTCTAAGCAGATGAATAATCCCAGGGACTTCCGTGGACTACTCGCCTGATGAAAGTTACAGATGTGCGTAAATGTTGTGCTGGATCAGGGCCTTGACCCCCAGAGTAAAGTGACTCTATCAAGTGGTGACTGGAATCTAGCCAAAACACTTCAGTGGCATAGAAGTGGATTAACACAGTCATGAATCGAGCCCCAGATTTGGATCCAGATTTCCAACAGCCATCAAAGTTCTGGGGCGTTCGGGGTACAGGCATCTCGAACTGAACTAATTGGTCTGATGGCGTTGAATCCCCTATCATCGTGTCCCACTGACCCTTCCCATTCCCACTGACGGAATGAGCTCTACCAGTCTCAGTTTGCGGTAACGTGTGTTGCCTTTCTCTGTATTCCCCCCCTCCCCTTTCCTTTCTTTGAAAGTCAGGGCTAGAATTACGGGATGACTATCAGACGCTTGTTTCTAGAGCCACAAAAAAACCAGCACTCTGTTCAAAGGAACAAATACCGAGCCAGATCCTCTACTTCTTCCTCAGGCACTATCCTGAATGGGAGCTTTCCCTGAGGAAAGTCTCTAGCATTTAGCTCCCAGGAGGGGGATTCAGATGCTCATCACTGCTTCTCTTACTCTTTTGGCGCCACGCAATAGAGACGAGGTAATGAACAGCCCCTGCTGCCTTTGAGCTGATCGCCTTGACGGGATCCCCACAGCGGATCCCCAGCACTGCAACCAGGTGTCCGAGCCTGGTGAATGGAGACGCTTCCTAATTGTACAAAAGAGGAGAGGAGGAATCCATTACCACTGCAGGGAAAGCGGGCTGTGTCTCCTAGGCAAGGAGTCTATATCCACACAGTCCCTTTCTATAATGGGGCGTGATCCTCAGCTCTCCCTCTTCAGAAGAGGCTTGGGAGCCAGAAGAAGAATATAGGGCTCGATCCCGCACCACAGACGTCCACTGGAGTTTTGCCACAGACTTCAGTGGGAGCAAGATCAGGATCATAATGATCTGTAACGGCTGAGGTGGGCTGGAACGGAGAGGCCTCTTCCTGCAGCTGCACAAGAGGAAAGTATCCCATGGTACTAGGATGAGGAATGGAGGCAAACAGGGAACCAGCTGGGGATGAAATGTCTTCAGTCTCTAGGATTTTGAAATCTCTTTTCTCTGAAATTCATTAGATCCAACCATAGAAAAACCCGTTCTTCCTGTGCCCCTTGTTAGCTGCCTTTCCTGCATTGGAAAGAGGTGGCCTATTCCTCCAGGGCACTGGATTTATTTTCCAAGTGTATCAGACGCCAACCCATCTCAGTCAGGATGATGGACGAGCAACGAGATCGGTTTTTCCTCCGCCTATTAGGGAGCATTGCACTGTGGAGCCCATCAACATACTTCTAAGCAGGAAGTTTCTCTGGCATGGGAGAGTGCCCTGTAGGTCTAGTTTGCAATCAGGTCACTAGAAGTCACGAGTTACTCACATCCAGTTTGACTTCTGTGGCCACGAAGTTTAGGAGCAGTATGCTGCTCCATACAGCCCTCTCCCGCCGGCAAGCTTCCCTGGACTGCATCCAGGAGTCCATGAGCTGCAGGAAAAACAAGAGAGGTTAAAAATAACAGGGGGAAAGGGTGTATACAAGTGATCCCCAAAGGATAATCTTTATTCTGGCTGAATCATCTCACTCTTACAGATACAGGCTGCGTCTGCTTTGTGCAGACTCAAAATACACATGGAATTCTTCTCTTGGAACGAAAGCAAAGTGCATTTCTCTCTGAGGGCCCAGTCACACACCCGCTGAAGTCAATGAAAGTTTTGACATTGATCTAAGGACCGATCCAATGCCCATTGAAGTCAACGGAAAGGTCCCCATTTGATTTCAATGAGCATTGGATCGAGCCTTTAATGGATGCAGGATTGGGTCCTATGTAAGGAAGGGAAGGGTCAAGTCTTCTCTGGACAAGCCACACAATCCAGCATTTCATTCAGCAAAATAAGAGCAGCTGGAGGAAAACTTCTATTCTTTCATGATTGCAGACTTTGGGCCAGCCCTCATGCTCTGTAGTTAGCGGCAGTCTTGGTTCCCATTGCACCCATTGGTTCTCACTGTGGGACAGCTGGAGCTGGGAGTTCTGTGGAGGCCAGGTGCCAGCCCTCACGGGGGACTAGAGTCCTGGCAGCGACCCCTCCAATTGCATCAGGAGTGGCAATGATGGGCAGTAAAGGGAATAACATCCTCATTTGGAAAGGACACTGTGATGTAAGGGCCACCTGGAGACAGGAAAGAAACTGAGGGTAACAATGGAGGAGACTGTCAGACCTCACAGATGGAAATAGAAGACTCCCCCGTGCTACATGAACCTTGTCACATATGCCCTAATAGGAGAACCCTGTGGAGGTGGGGCACTCCGTTCTTTCCTTAACTCTCCTTTCCCTCACAAGCTCTTAACAAGATTTTCCTGTTCCTCTTCCCTACCTTACCATCCTCCAACCGGCATCTCCAGATCCTGTTTACCTGCAAGATCCTCTCTAGCTCAGCCGGAACTGGATTTTCTAAAATCAGACTCTGGAGCATCTCGTTGAGGGTCTGCAATGTTTCAATGAAGAGAACCTGAAAGGAGGGGGAACCGTTATGCTCAGCGCCACAGAGCTGTGGATTATACAAATAATTTATCTTATGGGCTTGAGGCAAGAATCACAGGGTGAAATTCTTTGGCCTGTATTATACAAGAAATCAGGCTAGATCAGTGGTGGCCAACCTGTGGCTCCGAAGCCATATGCGGCTCTTCAGAAGTTAATATGCGGCTTCTTGTATAGGCACCGACTCCGGGACTGGAGCTACAGGCGCCAACGTTCCAATGTGCCCGGGGGTGCTCATCAGAGCGTAGCCAGGTGGAGGGAACAGGAGCAGTGGAAAAAAAAAAGGCGCCACCCGCGGCGGTGCTTTTACCCACCCTCGGCAGTGGGACCTTCACTCACTCTGTGGGTCTTCGGCGGCACCTCGGCGGCGGGACCTTCACTCACTCTCCGGGTCTTCCGCGGCACCTCGGCGGCGGGACCTTCACTTGCTCTGAGGGTCTTCGGCGTCATTTCGGCGATGAAGCTTCAGTGCCGCCGAAGACACCCGGAGCTAGCGAAGGTCCCGCCGCCGAAGTACCGCCAAGACCCGGAGCGCCGCCCCGTCAGTAAAAGCGCCGCAGCAGGTGGCGCCTTTTTTTTCCTGCTCCCGGGTGAGTAAAATGAAAAAGGCGCCACTTGTGCTCGGTGGGGGAGCGGCCGCTGCCCCGCTTCCACCCTAGCTACGCTACTGGTGCTTACTGCTCAACCCCTGGCTCTGCCACAGGCTCTGCCCCCGCTCCACCCCTTCCCGCCTCATCCCCTGAGCCTGCCGTGCCATCGCTCCTCCCCTCCAGAGCCTCCTGCATGCCACGAAAAGCTGATCAGGACGTGCGGAGAGGGAGGGGGAGGCGCTGATCAGCGGGGCTGTCAGAGGGCAGGAGGCGCTGGGAGTGGGGTGGGGGAGCTGATGGGGGGTTGCTGACATATTACTGTGGATCTTCAGCAATGTCCATTGGTAAATTCTGGCTCCTTCTCAGGCTCAGGTTGGCCACCCCTGGGTTAGATGATCTAATGGGCCTTTCTGGCTTCCAAGTCATAAACCAATAGAATTTATAGTTCAGACCTTGTCCTAAGACAAGGTCTATAAAAATAAGGCCAGATCCTCAATGAGTGCATATTGACATAGCTCCATCAGCGGGCGTGAAGCTACACGGATTCATACCAGCGAAGGGTCTGGCCCATACTTCTTGTACACAATAATTGCTAAATAATTAGCTACTTCACTTATTCAATAATGTGGGTGCCCTGAGCACAAGAGAAACCGTATTTAGATTTGTTCTGGGCAGTGAATCCTTCAGGAATCTCAAGAAAACTAGCCTCACGTTTCAACTGATATTGGCCTGCCGTGATTCAAAGCTGTGCTCTTGACAATCACCCAGAAAGCCAGATGCATCGTTATATCCCTGCCTCATTTCCATTATAAACCAAAGGAAACTGATAACAGAAAGACATCTGCAGTATAAATGACCCTTTTCTTATAATTGATCTTCCAAATCATCCCCCAAACCTAATGTAATGAATTCATCAATGCCTCCCTTGGGAAGATAACATGCAGCAAAGCCCTTATCAGAGAGTAAGGAAAATGTTATAGCAAAAGAAAGTCCTAAATTGAAATGAGATTTTTTAACATTAGAAATAAATATCACTTTAATAAATATATCACCTTGTCTTTGCAGGAGTGCCGCCAGCTTTTCTGCTGCCCTAGGCGGCGGAAGGTCCCGCCCCAAAATGCCGCCCCCCACAGAGGTCCCGCCGCCGAAATACCGCTGTGGTCGCCACCCCCCAAATTGTAGCGCCTTAGGCAACCGCCTAATGGGTTGCGCCGGCCCTGTGTCTTTGCCCTTTACTCCTCTGGGTCTTAGATACTATTCACTCCAATGATTTGGTTAGAGAGAGCATATGTGAGCATGCGAGATGTGAGGCAAATTAAGTGTTCTAAATTCTATTGACTTTGGTAGTGAATTTGGTCCAGTGTCCACATGCCTCATTCTAGCTTCACCACCCAGATTGGGATCCCCAGTAGTTCCCTAGTAAATTGAAAACGGATGGATCATTTTCATAATTGGGAATGTGGCAGCTACTTGCTGTATGCATGGGACGAATGATCAGGGCCACGTCACCGGGGCTAAAGTCCCCAACTGATACTCCACAATGGTGTTCCATGAGAAATTTCGCTGACAGTGTAGTCACATATCCCCAATATGGGCCCAAAGTAAGTAACAGGAAACCATTCTTGACTTACCTTTGTGTACTGGCCGCTTATACCCCTGATTACTCCTTGCACCTGCAATGTCATTAGAAGTGGCAGGGAAAACACACTCTTGAGGAATGTTCTCAGCAGGATCCATCTCTGGTGGGAGCCCATGGCCTTCACCACATGCTTTTTGCTGGTAAAAGGAAGAAGCCTGGATTGGACTTTGAGGTTCTGAAGCGTAACGGAGGCATCAGATGGTGAGGACATGAACTGAGGGTTATGCTCAAGGAGTGTGAGACTAAGAGACATCTGGACTATACAAGAGAACAAGATCATGTGAACAGTAACAATGTAGAAGAGTAAGACACTGGCAAAGATTAACAGAATACAGGAAAAGCACGGGAGGGCAGGGACTGGTGACCTGAATAGTAAATCCGTCTCAGAAACGCTACAGAAGAGAGTGAAGGAAATGACTCAGCTGACACCTCCAGAAAGAAAATCATCTCAAAATGTCTGCAGAGACTCTTGGCTTTGAATCACATGTGGAGTAAAGAGGATTACAAAGTTACTGGGTAGAAAATCATCAGTCAGCCATGCAATAGTCCCCCAGCTCCTCCCCAAAGAGTCCTCAGCATCTAAAGAGAAAAAGGCACGAAGTGAGGGACTGCTATTGGCAACTCTGGTCCCACCGAGCATGGAGTGAGAAGCCAGGTGTGAAGGCTGGGCAGTTAAAGGAGAAGTCACGTTACCTCAGCTCGATAATGATGGCCATGGCCTGGAGCCGTATGGTGCTGGAGAGAGAGTCCCGGGGTTCTTTCTTAATCATCTCCTGTAAGTCACAAAGGGGCAAACATAGTAAATGAGACACAAGTGCTCCCAGCATCAGTCCTACTCCCTCACACATTCATTGAGGAGGTTATACAAAGCCCTGGCATCACAGCTAACTCTGGAGGCCTCAAAAAAGGCGAAATTAGCCACAGGCTTCTCCGGAGTCTCCAATAAATCCCCAGCTAAAAGAACATCAGATATTCCAAAAGTAACAAGGAGCCCAGCCAAAACCCAGGATCTTCCTTTCTGATGGAAGAGCTCCCAGATCATGAAGCTGCTCAGCCAGTGGTGTTGTCCAAAGGGATCTCATCTGTTTCTACCCAGCCACAAATTCACTCCCTCATTTCCTCATCCATCTCTGTCCACTCATCTCCTACTTCCCACCAACTAGCATCCTCTCTCTGTCCATTCACACTAATATTTCCAGTCAATCAGCACTGACCTCAATTTTACACACTGAAATAATTGCTTCAGTGTATACAACAAAGTTCTTTACAACTCTCCCGATTCCATGGACCCTAGCGTGGGGTTAGCAGCTAAGTATTCTCCACAGTTCATCAACCTTTTCCATCCAACAACACGGACCCTGTGTATATTATTTACTCACCACTATGGCTCCTGCAGTGTCTGATGCAAAGTTGAGAAAAAAAAAGTCAGGCATGTTATGCCAGTCGATGCTCTTGCTGAGAACAAACAAGAGTCTTAAGAAACTTTTTTTCATAATGAAATCCTAAACCAAAATGAGAAAAAATATATATCAGGGTGAAAGGGATTTAGATAGAGAACATCATCGGGTAGAATATTCTACCTTCATTCAAAACCCCTCCACACGGAGCACCTGGTAGATAAAGTAACAATGTTGCAGTGCAATGACTAGTCAGGATCAGAAATCGTGGTGAGTTGAGGATGATGATGTATCCGGGCAGCACCTACAATATACTGGGCTCTGTCTGCAAACAAAGGAAGACACAGGCCCAGCTCCCAAGAATTGACAGTCTAAGAAGGGTTCTGATGGCTTCCAGCAGAATGTTGGATTGTGTAGGACCTGACTGTGTGAGCTACTTGTTCAGAGAAGGGTTGGATCAAGGAGAACAAGCAGAACAGCAATGGGACTCCATGTGGAGGACTCCACACAGGGCCTGTTTTCTGTAGGACAAGTAGCCAGATGTAGCGTGACCATGTGTAATAAATGAAGTGGGGGGCTCCCTTTTATGAACACCCAGCCAGCCAGTTAGCTATAAAGTCCCTTTTGGTGGCTGTTCTCTGCTTGCTTTACCTGTAAAGGGTTAACAAAGTTCCCCAGCTAAAGGAACAGGAGTGGGCACCTGACCAAAAGATCCAAGGGGAGGGCTAAAACTTTTTAAAATGGGGAAAAAACTTCTCTTTGTCTGTGTCTGTTCTCTGGAGACAGGACACGGAGCAGCAATTCTGTGTAAGGCTGGAACCAGGTATGAAAATTCATCTTCCATACCGAGAAAAATCACTGGACAGGGAATGTTTAACTAGACGCGATCAGGTTTATTTCTTTATTTTGGCTTGTGGATCTCCTCTGAGCTAACCCCAGATACTTTTGTTTTGCTTGTAACCTTGAAGCCGAACCTCAAGAGAGCTATCTTGATGCTTAGTTTTTGTAATTGTTTTCTTTTAAGATCTAGCAAAAAGCCTAAGTTCCAGATGTACTTTCTTCCTTTTTGTTTTTAACAAAATTTACCTTTTTGAAGAACAGAATTGGATTTTTGGTGTCCTAAGAGGTTTGTGCATGTTGTTTAATTAGCTGGTGGCAACAGCAGATTTCCTTTGTTTTCTTTCTCAGCTCTTCCCCGGGGGGTGGGGGGGGATTTGAAAGGGCTTGAGGATACCCCACAGGGAAGAATTCCCAAGTGCTCCTTCCTGGGTCCAAGGGGTTTTTTTGCATTTGGGTGGTGGCAGCGTTTACCGAGACAAGGTCAGAGAAAAGCTGTAACCTTGGGAGTGTACTACAAGCCTGGAGTGGCAAGTATTGATTTTTTAAACCCTTGCCAGCCTCCACCTTCTGCACTCGAAGTGCCAGAGTAGGGATTCAGCCTTGACACCATGTGTATAAGCGACAAAGCTGGACCCATTTGTTTTGTCAGTGAAGGTCTAAGGGTACGTCTTCACTACCTGCCGGATCGGCGGGTAGTAATCGATCTATCGAGGATCGATTTATCGTGTCTCGTCTAGACGTGATAAATCGATCCCCGAACGCGCTCTCTGTCGACTCCGGAACTCCACCAGAGCGAGAGGCGGAAGCGGAGTTGACGGGGGAGCCGCGGCCGTCGATCCCGCGCTGTGAGGACCCGAGGTAAATCGATCTAAGATATGTCGACTTCAGCTACTCTATTCTCGTAGCTGAAGTTGCGTATCTTAGATCGATCCCCCCCCAGTGTAGACCAGCCCTGAGAGAGGAGCAGTCGCCAGGGGAGACCTTGGGTGGAAATGTCTCGTCCTTGAGTCCAACGGATAGTGTGAGGCAGGGGAGTAGCCGGGCAAGAATCTACTGAAACTAGCACAGAGTGGTGGGAAATCCCTGCAAATCAAGGATACCACCGACAAACGGGGCATGAGATCACCAAAGAGTTTGTGGGATGTATCTGGAGAAGGCACCTAATCTGTATAATAGGAGAAAAGCATCCACAGGCTGGATTGTCTGGAGTAAGTGAAAGAAGAAAGGTTGAGTGCTGTAGGCAAAGGGTTTGAAGAGAAGTCAGACCCTATGTGATAAACCTTCTGGGATGTCCCAGGCTGGGTCAGGTGGGACGGACAGCGTGAGGGGACACTAGTTTACAGATTAGATGGAGAAGGTTTATACCTCTTTGTTACTATTGAAGTAGTCAACAGTGTTTCTCCATGATTCCAGCAAGAGCATGGCTCCCTCCATAGCACAGCCATGCTGCTCACGTCCACTTTCATCCGCCTCCCAAATAGTCTCCATGCACGAGATATCTGGGACTAATAAGAAAGAAGGAATGACAGAAAGAAATTACTGCCATTGCTGGTTAAAGGGGAACGAACGCGCCCTGAGGTGTCATTCATGGACTGATTGGTGCCCAAAAGACAGTTCATTTAAACCAAAGAAAGGACACGGTCTGTCTGTCTTGGGGTTGTTTACTGCTGCCCATCACTGTGGTATCTGGGCTCCTTCCAGCTAAAATCAATGAGCAATAGCGAAGTTCCTAGTGGAAAGCTTGGCGTCACTGGCACATCTCCCTTTTTGGGGTAAGATATCTCTGCTCTGGGTAGGGTTATCTTTTGTTTGTTGGCTTGATTGGTTTGATTCCCACCGCTTGTTTTGAATAGGGCTAGACATCTATATCCTGCTTGAGCAGGGGAGAAGTGAAGGAAACTGTGATGCTGGTGAAATAAGCCACTGACTCTTAAAGCAAGAGAGATTGGGGTGATCAAAATCAGAATCAAATTGGGGATTCCTTAAAAAACAAAAACAAAATAAGAGAGACCCAGAATGAGACTCCTTTGCACTTCTATGGAGTTTTCAGTGGAGGATCTCCAAATGGCTTTTAAAGGTGGGCCGGTATTATTACCACCATTTTTATGGCCGGAGAAACCATGGCACAGGGAGGTGAAGTGACTGGCTCAGTCAAACAGCAGGTCACTGGCAATGCTGGGAATAGAAGATAGTTCTCCTGACTCCAGTCACATCCTCTACCCCCTTTATTTCTTGGATAAATGTTATTGATTCATTACACAATAAATATCTTGTGCTCTCCGATTGGACATGAATGAGCACAGACCCAAAGAAATACCAGGACTCGCTGTACTGTATAGGGCCAACCAAATAATAGATTTGTCCGACAGCATGAACATTAGCCAGCCAAATATGGCTGAATAGGACTGGCTGATGCTCTTGCAATTAGGATTCAGTTCACATATCCTGCTTTGCCGCCGTCAGCAGCATGGGAAAGCAGCTAGGAGCTCGTGATGGGTGGAACAGCCAGGATAACATCCTCCCAAGGGAAGTGGTGGAAGCCCCATTGCTTAAGTTTGTGGTTTTCAGGTTGGCCACTTATTCAAAGTCAAAGAATTTCGCCTTTACACTCACTATAAGAGTTAGAAATGTGTCATTGCTAACAACGTTAGTCCTACAGAATTCACCTGCACGTGTGTTGTGAGAGGTTGGCCAAGAATATTTGACCTTGAAGGGTAAAGGTGTGCAGGGAGTGGGGGAGCAAGATTATTTTTGCTTTAGATTATAATACAATTTTCAATGCCTCCTGACTCCCTTGATTGCTCTGTGTAATCATCTGGGGTCAAGACCCACTGTTTGAGAAACGTTGGCTAAAGACATTTAAAACTAGACTGGACTAAACCAGGGCTCAGCGTGGGATGGGCCGCGGGGGCCTGGCATATTGGCTTCTTTTTTCTAATGCCTTTTTGTTCTGCAGCATCTAAGCTTTCATTTAGAAACAATGTAAGTCTCTAGCTGTTATTTAAGATTTTTATTACACTTCTGGGTGCAGAGGCGTGGCCACACCTAGGCCCCATTTTACTCCCTCCCCATTCCTCCTTATGGTTCCTGAGAGAGATGTACCTGCCAGAGCAGTGGAAAGAGGCCTTAGTGTAATGAGAACCAGGCTCTAGGATCCAGAAATAGGACTCCCATTCCAACCCAGGTATTGGGCTAGTCAGTCATCCCTAGTGTTGTATTGTTCTGCCTGCTCCAAGCAATGACTTCACTACAAGGGTAAGAAAGAGAAGGGAGAGCAGTGTGTGGTGGAGAGAAATAGAAACTGCCCTTCCTCTTCCAGCAGCCAGAGATTCCCAGAGAAATACAGGCTCTGGGGGCATCATCACCTCCACCAGTGCTGGAGAGCCTTAGAAATACAGGGGTCTGACCGTCACCCGGGTCTAGTGTTTGTATCAGGGCTTGTAAGTATTGTGTTCACACTGGGGATGGAAGGACCTCACGGAGATCCAGCATTTACCAAACTGGTCCTGATTCAGGAACACTGTCTCCTGTCATTCCAGTCTCTGGGAGATTCCGGGATGATTAGTACTGGGACTGATTACTGCTAGCTCATTATTTATTTGCCAAGCTCCAGCAGTGATCTCTGCCCCCCGTGCAGAACAGAGGGCTGCCCTCGAGCTGCATGCAGACTCAGCCATGGAAGAGCGCCGTCCACCCACTAGCAAAGCCATGCGGCCACATCTATTTGTTCTCCCCTCCTCCACTTTTTCCATGCCCCCCCCCCCCCCCACTCTCTGTGCCTTGTCTTCAGTTTCCCCTAAGTGGAACACAAACCCAAGAGCCTTTGGGATCACTGCAAATCTTTGAACACATGAGGGTTGAGACTGAGTTTGCCTCCCTTCATTCCCACCCCTTAGCGCATCCTTAGCCTTTCCTTTTACCTGTAGTGACAGTTCGGGGATATCGCGTCTGGCCTCTCTTCACTTTTTGGCAGATTCGCTTTAGACACCTTAGGATGGGCCCAATCTGCTTAGGAACAACCTTGGCTGGGCCATCTTGAGTATCTTCTCGAGCCAGCTCCGGCTCACGCTGACTCCCACTGGAATGTTCCTCTCTTCCCAAGGTGGACGTGCCCTCAGCAGCCGCGTCCTCCTCCTTCTCCTCCCTTGGCAAGCTGTGCACGTCCATTCTGCAACAAGTCAGGAAGGGGGGCCAGTTTTGTTTCAGTCGATCTTATTGTCTGTGGGACAATTTCCAGCCTGAAGCTAGTGAGAATGTGTGCATCGTCCTCCAGCTAAAAATGTGAGCCACAGACAGCAGAGCCCGAGAACTGGGGCCCAGATCCTCAAAGGTATGGAGTTTCCTAACTTCCATGGAAATCAATGGCAGTTAGGAGCTTAAATACCTCTGAGAATCTGGGCCTGGCACCCTGCACCCCCTGCCAATCCCCCCACCAAGTGTATCTCTACACTTGCAGCTGGGGGTGTGATACCCAGCTCGCATACACATATTGGCACTGGCTTGCTAAAATAGCACTGTAGCAAGGATAGCATGGACAGCGGTGAGAGGGGCTAGCCACCCCGAGTACAACCCCACCCAGACCCTATGAGTACGTACTCCGGCGGCTAGCCCAAGCCACTGCCTGAACTGTCGCAGCCACGCTGCTATTTAACACGCTAGCTTGATGACAGCTAGCGCAGGGATGTCTCCTCAAGCAGGGAATCGCACCCTGCGTGGTCCTGCCTCAGCGTAGGGGGCTGGACTTGATGATTTCTTGAGGAGCCGTCCAGCCCCACAGTTCTGCGATTCTACAAAATGAGAAGTAGCTGGGGCCAGGTTAAAGGTTGGTGCCAGAACCTCAGTTGAGAATTGCCTTCCTTTTTAGCATGTAAATGCTCAGCTGTAATGAATCTAGTTCTTTCAAATACAGAAATAAATCCTCGACTCAAATTGTATATTAGCAAAGGTTTGGGGGTTCCTTTTGGAACTTTGTTGTTTTAACAAAGTCAATAATATACTCAAAACGATGCAAAGGATAAGCAGTGTGGTCTAATGGTTTGAGTATGGGACTGGAAACCAGAAATAGATTTCTCATCCTGGCTTTGCCACTCACTCACTGTGTGATGCTGGGCAACTCACGTCCCCACCCCGTGCCTCAGTTTCCCCATGTACCAAAAAGGGATGATACTGACCCTTCTGTACCTCCCAGGTATGAGGAAGGTTACTTAGTTAATGTTTGTAAAGAGAAAAGAGGCGACAAAACTAATCTGACACAATGACGGTACCAAGAGTGGAATTATAAAGCACCTAAAAATCCAAACAAATATATATGTATCACAATATTTGCCAACCCAAAATTCAGTTATGGTGCTTCTAAAAAAACCCACATTGAACACTGTCCATCGCATACGCATTTCATTTGAATAATACATTTGTTGAGACAGATCCGCAGCTGCTGGAAATCAGAATACTTCATTCAAGTCAATGGAGCTGTCCATTTATAGCAGCTGAAGATCTGGCCCATAAAACCCAACACATTTTAAGCCCGAAGTTTACTTGCTTTAGAAGTTGGGACTCTTAACTAATTTCACAATCATTGGTTTCCTCCAATACTTGAGCTATGAACAAAGATGGAGAAAGAAGTTCACAAAGCTAAGATTACAGGCTTGATGGTCATCAATCAATATCACAATATACTTCTTAGTCTAGTGGGCAACACAAAGTTTAGCTGTATTCAAAATATCACATTGTGCTCCAATATTACTTAAATCCTCTGTCAAAGATTTACATTTTAATTTACATGCTTGCGCTCAGGGGAGGCTCTAGCTTTTTTGCCGCCCCAAGCACGGCAGGCAGGCTGCCTTCGGCGGTGCGCCTGCGGGAGGTCCGCTGGTCCCGCAGTATCTCCTCATTCCTTCCTAATCCTGGAAAATTTTAAACATTGAAATGGGCAGCGCAAAACCAAAATGATCTGCCATAGTGGGGAAAGGAAATGTTATTCTTCATCCAAGATGGAGAATTATGGAGAATCAACTTGAAGGCAGATTTTAAGGGCCATGTCTCGAGCCCAATTGCTGCGCCTCATGCCAGCTGTGAGGGTGAGGCCACAGAATGGGGATCAGCTTCCTTAAATCTCCAGGAACTGAAGTGGAAATCCCCTACTGTCCATTCTGCACCTGGAGGAAATAATACCACAGCAAAGAGCCTCTCCTTTCCACACTCTGCTGCAGGGACAGCAGGAGCCATCTTTTTATTGGGCCTATATCTGGGCCTGATCCAAGCCCATTGAAGTTAGTGGGCGACTCCCCTGATTGTGTCCTCTGGGGTCTGTGCGTATGGAGCTCGTCTACAGACGAAAGGAGGCCTGGAACAGAACCCACTTCCTTTCATTCTCCACTTCAGGGACAAGGGCCCTGTGTGAGATCCTAGAACAGGGTCCCAGAGAGGGATCAGTGGAAGAGACTCCCAGAGGGGGCAAGTCTTTCTAGGGATCTCAGTGATCTCCGGAAGTCCCTGCTGGGTTAATGAAATATGACCTTACCATGCAGCCTTATCAACTCTGGAGTTATTCCCTATCTGCCACAATTTTTACAGCTGAACTAAAGAATTAAGTGTAAGAGAGAGGTAGGGCACTAGTAGCCCCTGATCAGACAGCTGGATTCCCTCCTGGATTCTGTTAGGATGGCACCAGAGCGAGAGAGACATAAAATGGAACAAAGGCCCAGATACTCAAAGGTATTTAGGCTCCTAACTCCCATGGATTTCAGTGGGAGTTAAGTGCCTAAATACCTTTGAGGTTCTGGGCCAAAAAAACGAATTTAATTTGGTGACCCTTTTCAAACAGAATTTAAGCAAAGTGGGTCTCTGTTGGTCAGAGGTAGGACAGCCATGGGGAGTAAGAAAGCCCACTTACTTTTTTCCCCTCCGTAATAGATTAGATCTTGGATCTGAAATCGACTTTAGCCAGCACAATACCCAGCCTCTCCTTCTGTCCAAGTAAAAGCAACTGACACTGAGGGCCAACTGACCCAGTGTTCAAATCACAGCATTGTGAGGTCACACTGCAACACTTATGTCATTGTTGCCATGAACACGGGCGGGTAATAAAGGAAAGACCAAGGGTTGTTAACCATATAAGCGACATAAAGTATTATGGAGGTGCCTTGTGGCGACTCCAGTTAAGGTTAAGGTTTTGTCTAAAATGGGGCATAAATTCCTGCTTTTCCCTATGAGCAGGTGGTTAACCAGTATGGATTAACCTTTACTCTGACCTTTACTCAGTCAGGGAGTTAGGCTCCTAACTCCCATGGATTTCAGTGGGAGTTAAGTGCCTAAATACCTTTGAGGTTCTGGGCCAAAAAAACGAATTTAATTTGGTGACCCTTTTCAAACAGAATTTAAGCAAAGTGGGTCTCTGTTGGTCAGAGGTAGGACAGCCATGGGGAGTAAGAAAGCCCACTTACTTTTCCACCTCCGTAATAGATTAGATCTTGGATCTGAAATCGACTATAGCCAGCACAAGACCCAGCCTCTCCTTCTGTCCAAGTAAAAGCAACTGACGCTGAGGGCCAACTGACCCAGTGTTCAAATCACAGCATTGTGAGGTCACACTGCAGCACTTATGTCATTGTTGCCATGAACACGGGCAGGTAATAAAGGAAAGACCAAGGGTTGTTAACCATATAAGCGACATAAAGTATTATGGAGGTGCCTGGTGGCGACTCCAGTTAAGGTTAAGGTTTTGTCTAAAATGGGGCATAAATTCCTGCTTTTCCCTATGAGCAGGTGGTTAACCACTATGGATTAACCTTTACTCTGACCTTTACTCAGTCAGGGAGTTAGGCACATAAATACCTGCAAAACTCTGGGCCCAACTGCCACTCAGAACTTCCCCTGAAGATGGTGGCCTCATTGGTTCTAACTGTTGACATTCCTATGCTGCTCATAGACATTGCGGATGCTCCATCCAGCTGGATGGTGTACACAATGATACCATCCAAGTAGAAGAAACATCTGCTTAAGTCATTAATCTCTGAGAGGCAGCAGGCCCCTGAGTCATCCCAAAAAGCTGAACTGAACTATAATGACGCAGCCCAATAGTGAAGGTTATCTTTATGCAGAACTTCCGTAAGAGAACCTGGCAATATCCACTGGGCAAATCCAGAGTAATGGATTCCTGAGCACCCCCAAATTGGTCCAGAACATCATCAATCTGTAGGATTGGCAGTGTATGTTTTTTGTAACAGTATTTAGCTGTCTAACAACCCCACAAAAGCAGTGTACTTTATCTTCCCTTGTGACTAGAAAAACTGGTGATGTCCATGAGATGGCCAAATCACTCTCTTTTTGACCTGTAACAGGTTTTCTACTGTCTTGGCACAGCTGTGCAAGAGGGTCTCTGTTTATGGGGTGTACATCTCGATGTATCGATATAGTGCTGTCAAATGAGCCCATCCCAGCTTGATGGTAAGTCCTATAATTAAGATGCCTTTGTAACTGGACAACAGGATATTCACATCCTCCAAGGGCACTTATGTATCAGTCACAGAAGATGAAATTGATACATTGGTCTTAGTGTGTAATTCAGCACGATCTTCATCTCACCCTGATGTTTGATTACGCACATGGAATCGCCATCGGATTCCAGTCTACAAAAATCTACTCCCAAACTGGACCATATCAGTGACCACAAAGGGGTGTCCCCTGCTGAGGCCCCAATATGTACAGTGAGATCTGCCTTGCCTTTAACTGACAATTCTTGGCCCTCAGTTCCGTGGACAGGAAGCTGATGAGGATAGGTCAGGGGGATATTTGCTCCAAGTTCTCAAGTCACTAGAGAAACAGCAGCTCCCATAGCCACTAAACCAGGCAGCAGCTGTCTGATTCACAGTGACCCATACAACACCAGCAACAGAGGTAATGCTACTTCAGTAAATGGCCTTTGCTCTGCTTCAGTTAGTCCCTATTCTAGTCTGATTCACCAGACCGAGGCTAAAACGAAGTCCATCCTGTCGTGTGGACAGAATTGGATCTGAAATGGGCTCCCAGAGTTCATTTACTCAAGGCTGCAGGAATAAAAGCTATGCTCAGCAATAATTAGAGATGCTAATAAGGAGCTATCTGAGTGAAAGACAAATGTCACTCCCCGGGGTGGGGCGGGAGGGTGAGTGTGTCCTGGGAGGCAGCTGTTGCAGGCACCTTGTGCAGGGCCGGCTCTAACTTTTTTGCCGCCTCAGGCAAAAAAAAAAGAGCACCGCCGCCAAAACCCCTGCCCCCAGGGCCGAGTGGGGCAGAGTCCCCGTCCGAGAGCCCCCCACCCCATGGGGAGTGACAGGCCCCTTGGAGGCTGAGAGGAGAAGCTGAGGAGAGGCTGGGCCAGGAGAATGGGCCACTCTCTCAACCCTGGGATCGGCCTCTCCAGGCCCTAGTGGGGACGTGGGACTGGCCGGGTGTGAGGGGAGCCGGGGCTGGCCCTGCCCAGGCTGGGTTTTCTCTCTGGATGGAGAGAGGCCCCCAGTCCCCAGGCCGGCCCTAAATTCCCTGGGCAGTAGAGGTCATGGCCCCGTTAGCCCTGCCTATGGTCCAGCTTCCACCCGCTCCCCGTCTGGCTCTGGGGGGCAGGAACTTAGGGCTGACGAGGGGGAGGAATAAACACACGTCTCTGCAGGGGCGAGAAGGCGACGTCACCGCATCCAGTGCCCGAGTCCCCTGAGCTGGAAAAGAGAATCCGGGATTTCCCGCGAGAGAACAATCTCCAGGAGGCTGTTACGGGATTCCTGGGTAAGGGGCGCTGCTGGGGGTTTGTCTCTCATTGTATTGGAGCAGGGCAGGGGAAGGGATTTGGCCCAGCAGGTTGGGCCCATATTACTCGTGGATCGGAGCTTAATTCAGAGCACTGTGACTGCCCAGCTCAGAGGGGCCCAGATCCTGGGAGAGCCCTGGGGGTCCCAGCTTCCCTGGCTGCTCAGCATCTGCAGTGAGAGAGGATGGATCCCGCACTTCTCTCCTATGCGCTGTTAGCTGTCATGAGGACATTGCACATGGCAGTACAGTTACTCGCAAAGTTACACAGAATAAAAACATTGTCCCATTAAAAACCTTTGCCTTTATTTATTTATTTATTGTTAAAAGGTAAAACCTCACAACTGTGTGGAGCTCCAGCCCTCATTGTCCAAGCTGTGAGTGGGGGTGGAGTGATGGGGAAACTGAGGAGCACTGTGAATAGTTTTTATAAATGTGATATATGCCATCATGTGCCAGCAATGCCCCTCTGCCATGTACATCGGCCAAACCGGACAGTCTCTCTGCAAAAGAATAAATGGACACAAATCTGACATCAGGAATCATAACATTCAAAAAACAGTCAGAGAGCACTTCAACCTCCCTGGACACTCAATAAAAGATTTAAAGTGGCAATTCTTCAACAAAAAAACTTCAAAAATAGACTCCAGCGAGAAACGGCAGAACTGGAATTCATTTGCAAACTGGACACCATCACATTAGGCCTGAATGAAGACTGGGAGTGGATGAGTCACTACAAGAACTAAAAAAAACCGAATTTCCCCATGCTAATTTGCCCCTACTGTTACTCACACCTTCTTGTCAACTGTTTGACATAAGCCACCCTGATTACCACTACAAAAGTGATTTTTCATCCTGTTGATGATAACCCACTTTAACTGATTTGTCTAGACCTCCCCACTTGGTAAGGCAACTCCCATCTTTTCATGTACTGCTCTATAGATCTTCCTACTGTATTTTCCACTCCATGCATCTGACCAAGTGGGTTCTAGCCCACGAAAGCTTATGCCCAAATAAATGTGTTAGTCTCTAAGGTGCCACAAGGGCTCCTCCTTGTTTTTGCTGATACAGACTAACATGGCTACCACTCTGAAAACTATAACTTATGTCACTCAGGGGTAAATAACCCACCCCCCTGAGCGATGTAAGACAGCACTGTGTCAGCAGGAGAGCTGCTCCTGCCTCTCATGGAGGTGGCGTTATTATGCTGGCGGTAGAGCTCTCTCCCACCGGCATAGAGCGTCTTCACCTGACACCCTACAGTGGCGCAGCTGCATCAGCCCAGCCATGCCGCTGTCGTGCGTCGAGGGTAGACTAGCCCGAACTGAAGAGTTTGGCACCTGTTTTCTTTACACTTGGCCGTGGAATTGGCCCCACCCTTGGAAATGCCCCACTGAACATGCTGTGAGGGCTCATGGACTTTTTCCTTTGTTTACCGGCTAGTCCCCAACTAGCTGGAGTCAGTGGACAGCTGCTCCACCCTTCTGGCAGGAACCAAACCAATACTGGCTACTACTGTTTAAAAGGAACAGCAAGAGAAGCACGGGGGGTGAGGTGGGGAATTACATATAATTTTCACCTTAGACCTTTAACCTCAGTTCCTGTCTGTGGCTCTTGGGCATTTCCCGTGAGTCTGTCGGACCAAAGCCCTGTGAGTCACGCCCCTGCTGGGAGAGGACTCGTAGCCTGTGCTCTTCTGGTCAAGAATCCCACTCAGGGAAGGCTCCAGACACTCGTCCCGTCTCTGTCTCTCCTTGGTTCTTTCCCCTCTCTAGGCTGGTCTGTGAAATTTCCAAACAGGCTAAGGGCCTCTCTGCCCACAGATTGACCCTGCAATATAAAATCCGTTTGAATTCGCACCTTTGGCTAAGGTACAAGACTCTTGTGTCAGTTAAGATAATTTGGTTTCAGTTTAGCTTGTCAGTAATAACCCCCCACGTGTGATCTGGTGGGGGAGGTGTGTGACCTTAACCCTGCAGTTCCTTGTGGAGTGTTTGGGTTTCTGTTTTGCTGAGCGTGTTTCCCGGCTTTCAGAGGTACCCAGGGGAGCTGGAACAATGTGTATGGTGGGGGGTGCTGAGAGCCATTGAACCAAACTGTAAATCCTGGAGGTGATGGACCCACTTCCAGCCAGGGATGCAGCAGCACCACCAGTCCCAGCTCTTATGGAGGTACCAGTTTTCTGCTACTCACGTCTGCATTCTGCAAGGGTACAAGGCCCTGTCAAGGCAACCCGAACTCCCCTGTAACAAGGTTTTTTATTAGCGAATTAATTTAAGGCTTGTCTGCACATACATGTGCACTGGTTTCAATGAACTAACAGAAGAGTCCAACCAGAAAGTGTCCTGCTGTGTCAGGAGCCCCCGACTCGACCAGGAGAGAGAGTCAGCGATTTCCATAGCAGGTCACTGCCCGTCCGTGCCGCACATGGATGGGCTGAGATGCTGTAGACATGGGCGGAGAGTATTTATCATTGTGTCTCCTATGTATGGGCCTGGACCTTCAAGGTGCTGAGCACGTCTTGAAAAGTCCTGAACAACCTCAGTTGTCTTTGGTTATGTCTACACTGCGATTGAAAACCCACTGGTGGCCTGTGCCAGCTGACTCGGGCTGAGGGGCTGTTGAATTGCGATGTAGATATTTGCGCTTGGGCTGGAGACCAGGCTCTACAACCCTGTGCGGTGGGAGGGTCCCAGAGTCTGAGCTTCAGCCTGAGCCCGAACATCTCCATTGCAATTAAACAGCCCCTTCGCCCGAGCCCAGTGAGGCTGAGTCAATTGTCCCTGGCCAGCTGCTGGTACTAATTACAGTGTAGAAGTAGCCTTCAACTCCAGTAGGAACTGAGGGTGTTTAGCACCTTGCAGGCTGGGATGCCATTGGCCAGATTTTCGTAACAGCTCAGTACCCAGCAATCATCACTCTTCTCAGTGGGACTGGGGGAGGGAATTCTCCTTTGTTGTGGTGTAGTGAGGACTGTGTTGGAATTGCTGGCTGTCACTTTAAGATGTGTGTGTGAGGGAGGGGATGTGTGGGGGTGTTCCAGGTCCTGTTTGCAGGGTAGAGGTCTCCGTAGCAAAGTGTGTGAACAGAATCAGGGCTTGTTAGTTCACAGCAGGCTGGGGTGTCAATCTGCCTCTCACTAGCTTGCCGCACACTAACTGTCTGTGTGGACCCTGCTACACGCACTAACAATTCCGTAGTGCGCTTCGATCTACCCTGCTTTGAAACAGGAACAGAGCAACGTGCACCAGGGAACTTTCCATGTACAGCAGCAGGGTGCACCCAGCCAGTTAGTGTGTAGCAGGCTAGTGCGTGCAAGGTAGATTGACACCCCAGCCTGCCGCGCACTAACTGTTCCCATAGACAAGCCAACGTAAAGCAAGGTGGGGTGAGTTGTGCCCGCTGCCTTAGGGAGCTGCCCCCCTCTCTGTTGTGGGTTCTTGTGGGTTAAGGTTCTGGATTCTAAGACATAAAGTTGTGTTACGCTGCAGCCTTCCAGACAGAGCATTTCTGTTTGTGTCTCACTGCTCTCTGTGTGCTGTGACCATCGCAGTTCTCAATGGGGTGGGGAAGGGAATTCTCTGCTCTCAGTGAGAGGTGCTGGGTGCTGAGTATTTATGGATATCTGGCTAATGAAGTCATTTTTCCTGACTAGAACAAGAGAGCCCTGGATATGGCCTGAGCATCGCTATTTAGATTACATCTGAAAATACCAGCAATGGAAGTTCAGGCCCAAAGTATGGAAAAACAAAATCTTACCCAAGAACTTCTTAATTGTTAGGGGGGAAAAAAGGTTCAGATTTTATGTACTATTATCTACCACATAACTTGGTTAATACACAATGGATATTTCATCACTCTAGAATAAGAAGAATGTTGCATTTGTAAAGCACTATTCATCTGAGGTCTCACAGTGCTGCACTGCTGGTTAGTCTACGCTATGCGCAGTATTACCTGATTGTTGTGTCCATGGCATACACACCGAGAGTTGACGACAAAACATAAACACTCTTCCTGAAAGGTTGCACTGTCACCCTGCTTTATTTCTAAGAATCCAGAACTGTAACACACCACAGCCAAACACAGAAAGAGACAAAGCAGGCTGCTCCCTAAGGCAGAGAACCAGAACTCACCCCGCCCTGCTCTAGGGTGGCTTTTTGCAGACTGACTGCAGAGGACCCAGATGCAAGCTTCCTACACAGCCCTTTAGCCTGCAAACAGCACCAAGAAATCCCTCAGGATTTCAAGTGTCAGCATGTAATTTTTACACAGTTTTCAATACACCCCACTAATCACTTAGCAAAGGACCTTCTAGTCAGCCATTGCCCCAGGGCCAGGGAAGAGGACTCTGGAGGAATTTTTACTTTGAATCTCCAGTCTCAACTTCTGTTTGTATTAAAATCCTGCATGAACGTATTTTGGGCCAGACTCTCCGATGAAGCTGAGCCCCAGTGAGCACAGGGGAGTTGGGGGTGTCAGGCAGCTGGTCACAGCTCTCTGATTCTGAGGCCAGTCTGCACTGCCTGCAGCCCTGGGACCACTTAGAGCAGCCTAGGGCAGAGGTAATGGATTATTTTTTATCAAGGTCCAGATTTCTTGGTCAAGGTTCAGACTCCGAGAAAATAAAATAAAAAAATAAAACATTGACAATAATAAGGAAATAAAAAGATTTTGGGGTCAATTTAAAAGCCTCCAGCAGTCTAGATTTGTCCCGCAGTCCACCTACTGACTACCCCGGCCTAGGGAATGCTTGAAATTATGCCAGTGGGAGGTAGGTGTAGCATAGCAGAGTCCTCTCCCTTTCCCCCTCCCATTAATTAACCATGTTCAGTAACCAGGCTAAAGGTTGGAGTTTCATTGGCTTAATAATAAAGCGCCCAGGAGCCACATCTCCCTGTATATTTCCCTGTGAGAGTCTTTTAACTAGTCACGGTGTCACCACTGTCTGTGTCCTGCCTTCGTTCTGCGCGTGTTTGCTCCCAACTCAATGGCACTTTCTCTTGCAGAGCTGTTTTTCCCGAGGGTCAGTCGCTGGAGGGAGGCTCTGGATCTGATCGTGCCTCTCCTGGCTGTTCTCATTGCCCCGGCCAGTTACTGCTTCTGGGGGCAACACAGAGCGAAAGGTGAAGTAAGGAGGGGGGTGGGGAGAACTTGATGAGAGAGATACAGGGATAAATGTTCAGAGGCATTTCAGGCAGTGGGAGCCGGGCTGAGGGTGAAGGGAGAGCTGGATAAATTATGACTTCACATGTGAACTGAGAAGTGTCAAGTGGTTCCCCCCCTTCAGCTCTCACTCAGGGATCCCAGGTGAATGTGACTCTGAACTGTTCCATGGGGATCAGCCTGGCTCAGATGGAAACACCCATGTGGGGCTCAGTGAGCGGGGCTGAGAGCCCGACATACGTAACTTGGCTGCTTGCAGGAAAACCAGAACACAAAGCCGAGACTGGGGGTACTTATGGCCCAATTCTGCCCTTCAGTCTGTGCATGAACCGCTCCCACCTCCCATTCCTCCACCTAGGTGAGCAGGAACTGTGGATGGGTGAAGTAGTGGTTGTGCAAATGGAAATGTTAGCGGTTACCCTGAGCATAGCTAATGTATGTCTTCACTGCCGACATTAAAGTGCTGCTGCAACAGCACTTCAACGTGGCCGAGTAGTTGCAGCTCCAGCGCTAGGAGAGAGCTCTCCCAGCGCTGTAACAAACCCACCCCCACGAGGGGAGTAGCTGCTCCCAGCGCTGGGGCACTGTCTACACTGCCACTTTACAGCACAGAAACTTGCATCGCTCGGGGGGGATGGGGGAGGGTGTTTTTTCACACTCCTGAGTGAGAAAGTTTCAGCGCTGGGAAGTGGCCGTGTAGACAGTGCACCAGCGCTGGGAAGTGGCCGTGTAGACAGTGCACCGGCGCTGGGAAGTGGCCGTGTAGACAGTGCACCGGCGCTGGGAAGTGGCCGTGTAGACATGGCCTAAGCTTTGCTCAGCCTGAGATCCTGCTACAGGAACAGGGCAGTGAACTCTCTAGTGTAGTATAAGTGCTCAGCTGTAGGTTTTTCTCTAGTCACAACAGGCAGAACTGCCCTTCACTGATCTGTACTTTCATAGGGAAGCTGGGGTTTTCAAAGCTGCCTTAAGGGGCTAAATACTCAGGTTTGTTTAAAATCCCCAAGGCAGCTGTGAAAGTCCCACCCGGAGGGTTTCTTGCCTGAAGGGCTGTGAAGTGTATGGAGAAATGTCCCAGTGTTGGAAGGACTGGGAAGGGGAAATGTTTGGTACAATGATTTCCCAGTGGGGATGGAAGCAGGTAATTCAGAGAGGCAGAGAGGAGCTGTGCAGTGTACTTGTGAACGCTGGAACTGGGTGCTGCACCTTTAGAACTGTCACCTACACACACTGTCAGCACCAGGTGTGAACTGGGTCAGTCCATGGCTCTATGTGGCTTGAGTCCACAGGACTGCCAACCCCAAACGTTCAAAAATCATGAGTCAGGCTCACTAAAGCCAATCTCTGGATTTTTGAAATCATGAGATTGTGTAAGAATAACAGCTTTGGGGTTCTTTTTATTTGCCTTCTGCTTTTTGAGCCTTTAGGGTGCACTGGGGTCACATTTTGAAGCTTTCTCCACAGCCACAAGGGCTAGAAATGTACTTTTTCTTTAAGAAGGAACCCTGAAATTCTCACATCTCCACCTGACTCCAGGAGCTGGGGCTTTAAGCAGGACCAGGTCTGGCTTTTTTGCTGCCCCAGGCAAAAAACCCTCCCGCCGCACCCCCGCACCTCCCAGAGCGTGGCAGGGGAGGGCGCCGAGCCCGGCTGAGGGCCGCTCTCCCAGACCAGCCGGAGTGCCGGGGGGGAGGGCGGCAAGCCCACCGCAGCTCCGCTGGGGGCCGGAGCCCCGGGAGGAGGGCAGCGAGCCGGTCGGGGCTCCGCTTTCCCCAGCGGCGAGAGCACCGGGGGGAAGGGCGGCGAGCCCGGCTGGGGCCCCGCTCTCTCCGGCGGCCAGAGCGCTGGGAGGAGGGTGGTGAGCCCGGCCGGGGCCCCGCTCTCCCCGGCGGCCAGAGCGCCGGGGGGAGGGCGGCGAGCCCAGCCGGCCCCCTCCAGGTGCCGCCCCAAGCACGAGCTTGGTGGGCTGGTGCCTGGAGCCGGCCCTGGCTTTAAGGAAAACGATCTTTACCACGAGACTCATGTCCAAATCATGAGTTGGCAAAACTGAGCCCATGTTTAGGTGACAGGGATTCACTCATTTTGAGTCGTGTATAAAATTTGTCTGTGTGCCCAGAGAGAGCTAGGTTGGGCTCATTTCCAAGCATTAAAAAGGCAGAACAATGAACTGTCACTGTCTTGTTCCCTGGGCCTTGCGGAGAGTGCACTGGTGAGCTGTGTGGCTAGGCTGCTGTAATAACACAAACGCACTCAGGACTTGCACGGCTGGTCTGAGACGCTGCTCACACCGGGCACAAGATGGTCTCGCTCAGGCTGTGCTCAGCAGTGACTGGCAGACATGACGCTACCTCCATTTCCAGCAGTGCTGGTACCCCAGGGCTGACACACCAAAGGGACGAGCTCCCAGCGGGACAGAGCTGATCTTAGAGGTGATGCCTGGAGGGGCCCATCCACACACCTAGGGTGACCAGACGTCCCGATTTTATCGGGACTGTCCCGATATTTCCTTGTTTGTCCCGCGTCCCGACCGACGTGCGGTCGGGACACTGGACAAACAAGGAAATGCGCCGGAGCCTGGAGCCGGGAAGTGCTCGCGCCCCCCCCCCCCGCTCCGACTCCGCCCCCTCCTCCCCCGATTGGCTCCCTCCCCGAATCCCCGCCTCTTCCCCGGGCTCACCATTCCCCCTCCCTCCGCAAGCGCTGGAGGGAGGCCCGGGAGACTCAGGGGAAGCGCGGGGCCGGGGTGAGTAAGAGTCCGGCCTGGTCCCCAGCAGGCAGGACTCAGTTGGGTGGTAGGGAGAGGAGGGTCCCCGCGGCAGTGAGAGCTGCAGAAGCGGCTGCTCCCGTGTCCCGCTGCCCGGGGGGGAGAACAGCCACCGCCTGGCCCCGCGGGCCGCCCCCCTCCTCTCCCTACCACCCAACTGAGTCCTGCCTGCTCGGGGCCAGGCCGGACTCTTACTCACCCCGGCCCCGCACTTCCCCTGAGTCTCGCTTCCCCTGAGTCTCCCGGGCCTCCCTCCAGTGCTTGCGGAGGAAGGGTTTTTTTTTTTTTTTTTTGGCCCCGCCCCCCACGTCACCCTTTACCCCCCCCCCCCCCCCGCGTCCCGATATTTGACTTGGGTGATCTGGTCACCCTACACACACCCCTCCCTGGCTCCTGCTGACCTGAGCACCCAGCTCCACCCCATTCTTAGCTGGGGCACCCCCATCTACCCAGGCCCCAGCGGGAGCTGTTCCCATGTGTCACTGTCCCACAAGATTAGAAGTTGGCCTGGGATGGGAGTGCAGGGACCTCCTACAGCAGAGCTGCCTTAAACAATAGGAATTTTACCATTAACATGTGTTCTCCCCCTTTTCTCCCCCCAGAGACGCTGCGATCTGCACTGGAGAGCGAGAAAGGTCAGTGACTGGGCCAGTTACTTTAACTGACATTCGGGTTGTTCCCATAAACACAACAGTGTGAAATCTCATCTTTCCCCCTTTTCTCCCCCAGAGACTCTGCGATCTGCACTGGAAAGTGAGCAAGGTCAGTGTGTGGGGCCAATGGGGTGGGATAATGTTTATATGAGAATGTTTCCCCAAAATGTGGTGGATCAGTCAACTAGAGATTGCCAGGCTGGGGGCAGGGCCGGCTCTAGCTTTTTTGCTGCCCCAATCAGCAAAAAAAAAGCGCCGCCCCCGAGCCCCCCCACCGAGCGCCGCGCCGCCCCCCCGCCGAGCGCCGGAACCCCCCCCGAGCGCTGAGCCCCGCGCCGCCCCGCCCCCCGAGCACCGCGCCACCGGAGCCCACCCCTGCCCTCTGCCGAGCGTCGCCAGAACTCCCCTCCAGCGCCGCGCCCGCGCCGCCCCCTCGCCGAGCCCCGCGCAACCGGAGCCCGCCCCCCCCAGCGCTGCGCCGCCGCAGCGCCCCCCCCCCCGCGGAATGCCACGCTGCGCTCCCCCCGCCGCCCCTTACCAGGTGCCGCCCCAAGCATGTGCTTAGGTGCCTGGTGCCTGGAGCCGGCCCTGGCTGGGGGACATTTGGAATGAAGCCAGAGGGAGGCTGGGACTCAGTGCAAAGATCGTCACAGGACAGGGATTCCCTCCCTCACCCTGGGGACATGGCTCTGCCTGGAGGGCCAGTGGGAAGAGATGGCTCCGGCTTCGGCTACGGGAGCTGCGTGGGCTGCAGCAGGGACTCTGCAGAGTAATGGGGAGTGGTGATGGGTGGGAAATGAGCAGAGCCCCCCCCCCCCCCCATTTCAGCTGGCATTGTGGTGGGAAGGGATTTGCACAGAAATGATTCCGATGGGGAGGGAGGGGAGAGGGAGAGTAAATGTGTGTGCTGGAGAAAGTGCAAAACACCCGTGGGGTGGAACAATTACAAAGAAGGTGCTAGTGTTTGAACGGGTGAGGGGGAATGTCTCCGTAACAGCACCAGAGCCCCAGCAGTGAGCTCAGGGCTGCTCGCGCTGACCCAGACGGGCTCTGAAGGGGGAGGGGCCATTTGTCCTAAGAAACCCCATGGAAATTACAGACCTAGAACCCTGAGCCCAGACCTGAGTAGTCCTAGCCCGGCCGGGCCAGGGTCATTGCTGGGGATTGTTAAACACTGTCTCACAGGATCCCTCACATGGGATCCCCCCTTCCACAGCCATGTAAAGAGGGAAGCGGCAGGATTTCACCATCGGTGACCAGTGTGGGTGTGTGTGTGTACGTGTGTGTACACGTGTGGTATCCAGGACCAGGAGGCATTTGGTACTTGGGGAAAGGAGGGAGAATGTATCTCCCTCTCTCTCCCCTCCCTGTTTTAGCATGACCAGAGATCACACTGTATTTGGATGGAAGAAGGAGGGGCCTGAATTCACTGTTCCTCACCCCAGCAACCTTTGATGACAAGTAGCTGCCCCACTGCCCCCGCCCCCCTCCCCACCAATATCTTCCCTTACCCCACTGCCCCCCTCACCAGTACCTGTCCTTATCTAGCTGTGAGGGAGAAGCTCACGAGTTGGGTGTTTCTGCTGAAATGATCAGCGGAGAGGTAACTGCAAATGGTGACCATTTAATGGTCAACCAGGCTTTAGTGTCAGCATCCCAGCCCCACTGTGCTGAGTGTGAGCAGCCAACAGCGCTGCCTGCAGACTCAGGCAGATCTCTCTGGGCTGGTGCACTGGTCACAGCCAGGTCACTTGCTCAATGTCCCCTCTGTTGCCGGCACAGAGGGCCCGAGGACAGCAGCAGCGGGGTTCGTTGCCAGGTGTGCTTCACGCCAATGAACACACCAGGGTGGAGAAGCAAACAAAGTTTATTTGAGATCTCAAAGCGGTGCAAGGAGACAGGCACGTCTCAGATCAAGCACACTGAGACAAGCAGTTTTCCCTTTTTATTCTTTTTGCAGCTAGGCTTTTCCCTTCACCCCCCCTTCCCCCTCCCTTCCTCTTATAATAGTTTACATGAAGCAAGTAGCAATTACATTTAAGCAGTTAAGTCATCTTGGCGGCTATAAATTCAGCTTGTTAGTAACTTCTTTTTGAATTATTATCTTGTCCCTTTTCTTTGATTTGTTATTTTGCCTTTCAGCCAGAAGTATGCAGGCCTCATTATTACCGCTTGGTACCGATATGAGCGGTGCTGCACCTGATAAACTGTTACACATTCCAATTTCTGCATCTGGCTTTTGAGGTTGATTAGAGTTTAAACATGGAAGAGTTTGGTTCATTTAGGCCTAGTGCAGGAAGGCTTCATCGACACTCGTGGTCTTCCACCCTCCCGAGTTACCTAGGGTTATGCCTAATGACACCAACATCTCCACACCCAGAAAGGCTGGACATATTTAATACATTTAATACATGAGATTTTTCACTTCCACTTCAACCCCGTTATGTCATTCAAAGGCCCAGAGCAGAGTAACAGGGCACCAGGAGTCTGGATCCAGCTGGGGGCAGATTCCTCCACTGCAGGCTGTGCAGAAAACAGCTGCAGGCTGCCCTTTGAGGGCCCCCTCACAAGCCCTATTGTAGGGGTGTGTGGGAGATGGGACTGGGAACGAGACGGGTGTGTCAGGGCCAGACCACAGGGCAAGGAAAATGGCGCCCTGGATGAACTTGTATTTTAGTGCCCCTGACCCCCATGGGCACGGTGCTCCCCCCATACTCCTTGGTCCCCAAAAAGCCGGACATGCCCGGGATATCCGGACGTATGGTAACCCTAGTGTCCCCAGTATAATGCTAGCAGTGGGAATAGTTCGGCAGAGCACCCCTGTGTTTTTTCTACTTCCTACCAGTAGAAAATTGACTCCTATGAGTTTGCAACAGTTGAAGTTAAATCTTCTGCCTTGTAACACCCCTCTCTTGTTGTTCACTTCCAGCGGCACATCGTGCAGAGAAAGGTAAGCTCCCTTTGTTCATTGCATTGGGAGGGGAGGGGGAATCTCAGACTTTACAACAAGGTTCATAGACCCCCAGGGCAGATGTTCCTTAAGAGTCAGTTTGGTTTGTGTGGTGTGGGATCTTACTGAATAGCCTCCTTTTTCTTTTAACATGTGTTTACGTGTTTCTCTTTGCTTTACTTTTAGCGACACTGCAGGGTGAACTCAGTAAGTTGTCTTTTATTCCTAATATAAACCTTGCTGCAAAATTGTCTCCTGTTCGGAGTGTCTGTGTGCAGGGGAGGTCTCATCTCTCTGTGTTTGGTTGCAGAGTGGAGAATCGCCCTACTAAACGCAGGTAAATGCGCATTTCCCTAATCGACAGTTACCGTTTAGATAATATATTTTTCTCTTATCATAAACGTGGTTAGAGATTGTTTTCTATTCAGCAAGTCTGTGTTCAGGGGCGTTCTCATCTCTCTCTATTGGCTTGATTTCAGGTTGGGAGAAACCTGCATATTGTCAGGCTAACTGTGCTGTGAAATGTGATCTGTCACAACCCCACCGCCCCCGGGAACCCCCTGCTCCTTTTCTTTGGAGAAGTGCTGAATAACGAGAGACTATTTCCCTTGTGCTTCACCTTCCCAGGGTGGTACCTGGATCGTGCCTCACAGACATTATCTCATCTAACTTTAATAGGCCTTAAACTGCTCAGATCTCCCCTCCCAACAGCAGGGGTTGCATGTCATAAGGTCTGAAAGCTGTAATTCCCATCTGTAATAACAGGAAGGGCTAAGAGCTGTTCGGTGTCTCCATGGCTCTGGGGTGAGGCAGGCCCTGGCCCCACTGCAGGGGCAGGTGTTTTTAGAACCAGATTGTGATGCTCACGGACAAGTAAATCTGCCTCCGCGGCAGCGTTTCTGCCTCTCAGCAGTGGCTGCACTCTGCTCGTCATTTGCACCCAGCCTTCTGCCTGGCCCTGTGTGCCCTGGTGCAGGCGGGGAGACGGGGCAGCTCCAGCAGGGGTCAGTGAGCCCAGGGACCTGCACACACCTTGCGGCACCAGTAGCCTGGGGGTCGATGAGCGCTGTGGTATCCTACCGCACAGAGCGGGCAGGGAGGGGGCGCCCAGGCCCGTTACATGGGAACTGTTAGGGGGTCCTGTCCACAGAGCTCAGTAACAGTGGGGAGGCTGAGGGCCATGGTCACTGCGGGGGCAGGGGACCAGCTGGCTCAGGGGGGCAGTGAGGGGAGCTGGGGCCGTTCACTCCCCAGTCACTGATCCCAGCCCAGGCTCACAGGAGCTCACATCATCACTCACATTAACTAGGGTTACCATTCGTCCGGATTCCCCCGGACATGTCCGGCTTTTTCGGGTTAAAAATAGCGTCCGGGGGGAATTTGTCAATGTCCGGACTTCCCCTCCTCCCCCCCCCCCCCCCATGCAGAGCGTGCGCGCGGCTTACAGACCAGCCGGGGCTCCGACAGCCAGAGCCAGAGCCCTTCCTGCGCTTCCCCCCTCCTCTCTCCTGAAACTTGACACCACTCCCCTCCTCCCCCTCCCCCTCCCCCTCCCTCCCTGCATTCACAGATCGCCGGCCGGCCTCGGCCTCAGGCTGTCTGGAGCTCCGACCATGCTGCCCTCCCCCGCTGTCGAGCGCGCCGTTCTGCAGCACAGTAAGGGGGCCGGGGGCCAGAGAAGCGGCAGGGAGGTTCTGGGGGGGGGGGGTAGTCAAGAGACAGGGAGCAGGGGGGAGGGTTGGATGGGTCAGGAGTTCGGGGGGGCTGTCTGGGGGTTGGGGGTGTAAGGTTTTGGGCAGTCAGGGTACAGGTGGGGGGGGTCTCAGGAGGGGGCAGTTAGGGGACAAGAAACAGGGAGGCTTAGGTAGGGGGTGGGGTTCTGGAGGGCAGTTAGGAGCAGGGGTCCCAGGAGGGGGCAGTCAGGGGACAAGGAGCGGGGGGGGGATCGGGAGTTCGGGGCGGGCTTTCTGGGGGAGGGTGGATAAGGGAGCAGAGGGGTTTAGATGGGTCAGGAGTTCTGGGGGGGGCTGTCAGGGGGTGGGGGGGTGGCTAAGGGTTGGGGCAGTCAGGAGACAGGTAGGGGGTAGGGTCCTAGGGGGCCAGTTAGGATGTGGGGAAGGTCTCAGGAGGAGGCAGTCAGGGGACAAGAGGCAGGGAGGCTTAGGGAGGGGGTGGAGTCCTGGGGGGCAGTCAGGGGACAAGGAGTGGGGGGGAGGGTTGGGGGTTCTGAGGGGGCAGGAAGTGGGAGGGAGTGGAAGGGGCAGGGGCGGGGCTAGGACAGGGCGGGGGCGGGGCTAGGGCGGGGGCGGGGCTCCTCCCGTCCTCTTTTTTGATTGTTGAAATATGGTAACCCTACATTAACGGCAGCTTCCCCGGCCATCTCCGCAGGGAGGCCCAGGCCTGACCAGGCCGCAGGGACGGTTCCTCCCCAGGGAGAGGTTCCAGCAGGGGTCAGGGCTGAGCCACGTCGGCAGGAGGGTGCGGGGCTCACACGGCCGCTGTGACATCCTCGTACCCTCGATACGCAGAGCTCCAGCAGCCGGGTGTAACCCCCATTCGTACCCCCAGCTCTGAACTCACTGACGCTGCCCCACGACTCCTGTTCCTCTTGGGTGGGAGGGGGTGAGTACAAGTCCCAGCCGCTGGTCCCAGGGGCACATCTGGGTATTTGCCGGGTGCGCAGCGCTCTCCGGGCAGAGACACTTTCACACTCACGCAGGAATCGGTGCTGGAGGCCCCACTGCCCAGGAGGCCGAGGGCTCTCGCTCCTCTGCCCTGGGGTGAAGGGAAGGGCCCTGGGGCTGCTGTTCCCCGTCCCAGGAATGGGGAGAAGGGGACGTGGATACAGACAATGTCCCCGCATGCGCTTGGAGGGGCAGACCCGGCTCCACCCTGGGCTTCAGAGCCCGAGCTCCAGCCTGAGCCCGAACGTCTACATGGCTATTTTCAGTGCCAGAGAGGGAGCCCGCAAGCCCTGTCCCCCCGGCTCTGGGACTCGCTGCCGCGGGCTGTGTAAACGAACCCAAAGTGACTCCAGAGTCTGGGGGTGAAAGTTCCTAGTGTCTGACCCAGGGCTGGTTAATGAGAGCGAGGTGGTGGCTGGTGCAGTCGTTAGATGGAGACACCTGAGCCCCTGGGGCTCTGAGACGTTCTCTGTGACCATTATCCGCAGAGGGTCTGTGCCGCTCGCAGAGTCCACGGGACAAATCGCTCTGGGCAGAGAGTTCAGGCTGGAGCCGTCTCCATTTGCAGCCTGATTTGTGGGGTGAGATCGGGGGGAGGTGTGGGGGGGAATTTTCCTACCAAGGGCAAATTTAACGGCAGTTCTGGAGTGTTTCATAGCTGATGTCCTGAGCCCGGCCTGCCTGTCACTGTGCGTCGCTGGGGATGTTGACAATCGTCACTGCAAGTCCCTGGGATTTTTGGCACCTAAATTGCTCAGACAGGTTTGCAGTGGAGCTGGGGGAAATTTGGGTGCAAATAGTTTTTTTGCAGAAAAATTGTATTTTGGGTCGACAGAAACTATTCCCAAATCCATGTTGAATTTCCTGAATGGTTTCAATGAACAGAAGGTGCCGCCACTTCCCTTCTAGCCTTTAGCCCAGTGGCTGGGCCCTCAGCTGGGAGCCCCTGGTCCAATCCCCCTGTGTGATGTGGGGCAGGAATAGGAAGGTGGGTCTCCCCACCACCCCCGGTGAGGGCTGGAACCGCTGGGCTCCAGGTGTCTGACGTGGGGTCCCTCAATCTCTCCTGCTGAAACCCCCACCAGTGTCTAAACATGGCTGTGGGCCCTGGGCCAGAGCGTGGGAGTGAGAAGGACTCTGCAGCCCAGTGGGTCGGGCCCCACTTGGGAGCCCAGAGCCCAGCTCCCCTGCCCAGTAATGACTGACCCATAACCCCAGGGAGGGGTGACAGCCCCTGGCACCGCAGTGTCTCAGGTATGTCGGTGCCCCAGTGCAAACCCCTAGTGCAGACACGCTGCGCGGGTGTGAACTGTGACTGGCCCCCGGGGCAGCTTCTCCCAGAGGGTGGGGGCAGGAAGTGGGGAAATGCCCCCTCCCTCCCCACTGCCCCAGCCCCATTAGTAATGACCCCTGTTCCCTCCATTACCCAGTTACACCTCCAAGCATCCCCCCTGCCCATCCCCCCACTGTCCTGCCTCACCCAGGAGCCCAGCCCAGATCCACTTCCCCTGGCCTGGGGGAGGGACTGGCCTGGACGAGGGGAGGGGCCGGCTGTGGGGTTTGCCTGGCTGGAAGGTGGGGCCGGCTGGCATGGAGAGTCCCAGCTCCACCCCTGGGGCAGGGCTGCCCGGCCAGTGTGTGTGGGGATGGCACCGACCTGCTCTTAGCAACAAACCAACCACACACGGCCCCAAAGCAACAGAGATGCAGGCCGGCCCCCTTTCCCCCTCTCTGCCCCCTGGCACCTGGCAATCTCCTCATCGCCCTCTGGCCCCAGCTCCTGCCCCTTCCTTCCCTTCCCTCAGCCTCTGTGCCCACCTGGCCCCTGCTTCTGTCCTCCCTGGCTCCACTTTGCCCCACCCCTTCCCTTCACCCCCTGTCTGCTCCCATGGGACCCCCCCTGTGCCCACCCCTCCTCTAGCCCCACTCTGCCCCCCGGCCTCCGTCCCTTCCCTCGCCCTCCTGTGCCCACGCCTCCTCTAGCCCCACTCTGCCCCCCGGCACCCGCCCCTTCCCTTGCCCCCCTGTGCGCACCCCTCCTCTAGCCCCCACTCCGACCCTCTGGCTCCTGCCCCTTCCCAACCCCTTTCCTAACACCTCCCTCTACCCATCTGCCCTGCTTCTCTCCTTGCCCCTCTCTGCCCCCTGGTGCCCACCCCTCCCCCCCCCAGCCCTTCTTGTGTTTGCCCCTCTGCTCACCCCCCTCAATCCCCCTGTCACCTGCCCTTTCCCCCTGCACCCTCCTGGTGCCTGCCTCTTCCCTCACTGCCACTGCCCCCGGCACCTACCGCTCCCCTCCCCCCCCTTCCACCCTGGTCCCCCCCCATCCTCTGCCCCCATCACCCATGAGTTCCCCCATTCCCTGCCTTCCTGGTGCCTGCCCTGCCCTCACACCATCCTGCTCCTAGCACCCACTCCACCCCCTTCCCTCCCTTTGCCTGCCCCGTCCTTTCCCCTTCTGCCCCCAGCACCTGCCCCTCCCCCTGCCCCTCTGGCACCCACCTCTTCTCTTGCCCCCTCCTCTACACCCAATGCCTCTTCTTGCCCCTTGTTGGCCACAGTGCCAACCCCACTCCACGCCGCACCACTGTCCCCCAGCGCCTGCCCCCTGCCCATCCATCTGCTCGCTCCCCTCTGCCCCCTGGATTTCACCCCTCCCCTCATGCCCCTCTAGCCCCATGTCACACACACCTTCCCTTGCCCTCCCACCCACTGATGACCACCCTTCCCTCACCCTTCATTTGCCCTGGTGCCCAACCCATCCCATGCCACACCCCTGCCTCCCAGTGCCCACCTCTCCCCCACTCTGTCCTGCCAATGCCTGCCCCAGCCCCATTCCCCCCTCACCCTCTGGCACAAGCCCCTTCCCTTTCCCCCACTTGATGCCTGTCCCTTCCTTTGTACACCCGCCCGCCACCTTCCCCTTATTTCTCCCCCATCCGTCCTGTCGCCCCCTCTGCCTCCCTGATACCTGCACCCCTCACCCCCCTCCAGTGTCCTGGTGCCAGCCCCTCCCTTCACTCCTCCTCTGCCTCCCTGAGGCCCATCTCTACCATTGCCCCCTCTGCCTTCCTGGTGCCGTCTCTTCCCTTGCCTCACTTTGGGCATCCTGGTGTAAGCCCTTCCCCATACCCCATCTCTGCCCCACAGGTGCCCACCCCTCCTCTCCCCCTCTCTTAACCTCTGGGTCCTGCCCATCCCCTCATCCTCCCTCTGTCCCCCTGGTGCCTCCTAGGGCCTGCCCTTCTCCACACCCCACTTTCTACCCCCCTGTGTGCACCTGTTCCCTTGCCCCCACTCTGCCCCCTGGTGCCCGCCCCTCTCCATTCTCCTTTCCTTGCATCTGCCCCACTGCTCAGCCCCTACATCCCTTCTGGTGACAGTCCCGCCCCCCCATACTCCTGGCACCCACCCCTCATGCCCCTCTCCCCCTTGATGACTGCCCCTTCTCTCGCTCCCCTGCTGCCCCCTCGGGTCTGCCCCATCCCTCGCCCCCTATGGCCCTCTGGCACCTGCCCTGCCCCTCACCCCTCTCCCTCTCCTTGTCACCTGAGCCTTCCCCTGCCCCTCCTTTTCCCTGGTGCCAGCCCCTCCTAGTACCCCCCTGCCTTCCCAGTGCCTGCCCCATTGGAGCTCCCCCTGTTCCCTCACACCCCTATAGTGCCCCTGGTGTCCCCCCTTTCCTGGCTTCCCTGTGCCCCTGGGGTCTGCCCCTGTCTTCTGCCCTGGCACCCACCCCTCCCCCCACCCCCTGCAACCTGCTCTTCCCTTCCCCCATCCCGTCCTCCTGGTGCCCCTCTTCCCGTGTCCCCCCCTTGCCCTTGTGCCTGCCCCTCCCCGTGCCTCCCTTTGCCCCACCCCTTTCCTCTCTAACATCCCTTTGTCCCCCCCCCTGCTGCCCTCCCCTTTCCCCACCCCACTGACACCTTTCCCCCCTCCCCCCCGCACAGCGATTAACGGGGACATAGGTTCATTTCCCTTTGATCCCAGTGACCGGCCCCTGCCCCCAGCACTGACTCTGTGACTCTCTCCCCAGTGGACGTGACTCTGGATCCCAACACGGCGAATCCCCACCTTGTCCTGTCTGAGGATCGGAAACGTGTGAGATACGGAGACACACGCCAGGATCTGCCCAACAACCCTGAGAGATTTAATACGTGTCCCATTGTCCTGGGCGCTGAGTGGTTTGTGGGCAGGCGGCGTTACTGGGAGGTGGAGGTGGGAGACAAGACGAGATAGGCTCTGGGGGTTTGTGGGGAATCTGTGAGCAGGAAAGGGCAGGTCACACTCACACCTGGGAATGGACACTGTGCGGCTGAGGGTTGGGGAATACAAGGCCTGTACCGCCCCCCCGACCCTTCTTCCCATGAGCGTCAGGCCCAGCCGGGTGGGGGTTTTCCTTGACTATGAGGGGGGCGAGGTCTCATTTTACAATGTGACTGACAGGTCCCATCTCTTCACTTTCACTGACTCCTTCTCCGGGACGCTCCGTCCTTATTTCTATCCTAGGCTCAGTGCTGGGAATACAAACGCGGCTCCCCTGATAATCTGCCCGGTCTCAGCTCAGGCCAGAGGGAATTAGGGTGGCCAGGTGTCCGGTTTGGAACCATACACCCGGTTGAAAAGGGACCCTCCCCAGCCCGGTGAAAATGAGCGAGTGAGTGAGGGTGGGGGAGAGCAAGCGACGAAGGGAGGGGGGTGGAGTGAGCGGGGCAGGACCTCAGAGAAGGGGGTTCAGTTTCGTTTGGTCAGAAAGTAGGCAACCCTGGAGGGAATCTGTGTCCCTGACAGTGACCCCGCGGCAGAGACTGGCCCCTCCCAGCGCTGACCAGCCCCCAGGCCTGTTCCCGGGGGATGGTCTAAAGTAGGGTTACCATATTTAACAAATAAAAAAAGAGGACACTCCACGGGCCCTGGCCCGCCCATTTCCCACCCCCGCCCCGCCCCAACCCCGCCCCTTCCCCGCCCCAACCCCGCCCCCTCCTCCCTCCCACTCCCAGCCACGCGGAAAGGGCTGCCCAAGTGCTACCGGCTTCACGGTTTGCCGGGCAGCCCCCAGACCCTGCGCCCCCGGCCGGCGCTTCCCCAGCGCAGCTGGAGCCCGGGAGGGGAAGCGCCCAGCCGGGGGCGCAGGGTCTGGAGGCATGGGGGCTGCCCAAAGCCCGTCGCGCTCAGCTCTTAAACAGAGCCGAAGAGTCAGGGGAGGAGCAGAGCCGCCGCGGCCGGAGGCTCTGCTCCTCCCCTGACTCTTCGGCTCTGTTTAAGAGCCGAGCTGCCTGAGCGCTACCGGCTTTGGGCAGCCCCTATGCCTCCGGACCCTGTGCCGCCGGAGCCCGGGAGGGGAAGTGCCTGGCCGGCATTTTCCCGGACGTGTTCGGCTTTTTGGCAATTCCCCCCGGACGGGGGTTTGATTGCCGAAAAGCCGGACATGTCCGGGAAAAACCGGACATATGGTAACCCTATCTAAAGGGCATCTCCTGTCTAACCCCCCGCCCCGTCCCCTCTCAGTTCCCAGCCCCAGGCCTGTGAGCTGGGGGAGGCGAGAGGGGAAGAGAAGGGGGAAGCCGCCTGCTGGGCTGTGGGGGCTGGGGTGTGGATGGGTGGGTGCAATGTTGGGTGGATGCTGAGGGTCAGGAAGGGAAGAGCCCAGATCACCGGAGGAAGATGGGGGGGGGGGGGATGCAAGAAGAGGGAGGGGAGAGAGGCCCCAAGGAGGAAGAGCCCCTGGCAGAAATGACAGAGGGGGGAAGAGGAGCCCAGTGAGTGCGACAGGGCCAGTGAGCGACAGGAAAGTCCTGGCATTTCCTGCCCTGGGGGAGTCTCTGCCCACGGAGGGGAGTGAAACGGTCCCAGGGGGCAGGAGTGAGAGCGCCGGGGCCCTGCTGTACGGGCCGCTCTGCGTGCGTGTGTGTGTGTGTGTGTGTGTGTGTGGCGGGGGTGGGGAAGGGAATTCGGTGACTG
>NC_088801.1:72070322-72081509 GCF_011386835.1 Chrysemys picta bellii | reverse complement strand
ACCCTCCCGAGTTACCTAGGGTTATGCCTAATGACACCAACATCTCCACACCCAGAAAGGCTGGACACATTTAATACATTTAATACATGAGATTTTTCACTTCCACTTCAACCCCGTTATGTCATTCAAAGGCCCAGAGCAGAGTAACAGGGCACCAGGAGTCTGGATCCAGCTGGGGGCAGATTCCTCCACTGCAGGCTGTGCAGAAAACAGCTGCAGGCTGCCCTTTGAGGGCCCCCTCACAAGCCCTATTGTAGGGGTGTGTGGGAGATGGGACTGGGAACACGACGGGTGTGTCAGGGCCAGACCACAGCGCAAGGAAAGTGGCGCCCTGGATGAACTTGTATTTTAGTGCCCCTGACCCCCATGGGCACGGTGCTCCCCCCATACTCCTTGGTCCCCAAAAAGCCGGACATGCCCGGGGATATCCGGACGTATGGTAACCCTAGTGTCCCCAGTATAATGCTAGCAGTGGGAATAGTTCGGCAGAGTACCCCTGTGTTTTTTCTACTTCCTACCAGTAGAAAATTGACTCCTATGAGTTTGCAACAGTTGAAGTTAAATCTTCTGCCTTGTAACACCCCTCTCTTGTTGTTCACTTCCAGCGGCACATCGTGCAGAGAAAGGTAAGCTCCCTTTGTTCATTGCATTGGGAGGGGAGGGGGAATCTGAGACTTTACAACAAGGTTCATAGACCCCCAGGGCAGATGTTCCTTAAGAGTCAGTTTGGTTTGTGTGGTGTGGGATCTTACTGAATAGCCTCCTTTTTCTTTTAACATGTGTTTACGTGTTTCTCTTTGCTTTACTTTTAGCGACACTGCAGGGTGAACTCAGTAAGTTGTCTTTTATTCCTAATATAAACCTTGCTGCAAAATTGTCTCCTGTTCGGAGTGTCTGTGTGCAGGGGAGGTCTCATCTCTCTGTGTTTGGTTGCAGAGTGGAGAATCGCCCTACTAAACGCAGGTAAATGCGCATTTCCCTAATCGACAGTTACCGTGTAGATAATATATTTTTCTCTTATCATAAACGTGGTTAGAGATTGTTTTCTATTCAGCAAGTCTGTGTTCAGGGGCGTTCTCATCTCTCTCTATTGGCTTGATTTCAGGTTGGGAGAAACCTGCATATTGTCAGGCTAACTGTGCTGTGAAATGTGATCTGTCACAACCCCACCGCCCCCGGGAACCCCCTGCTCCTTTTCTTTGGAGAAGTGCTGAATAACGAGAGACTATTTCCCTTGTGCTTCACCTTCCCAGGGTGGTACCTGGATCGTGCCTCACAGACATTATCTCATCTAACTTTAATAGGCCTTAAACTGCTCAGATCTCCCCTCCCAACAGCAGGGGTTGCATGTCATAAGGTCTGAAAGCTGTAATTCCCATCTGTAATAACAGGAAGGGCTAAGAGCTATTCGGTGTCTCCATGGCTCTGGGGTGAGGCAGGCCCTGGCCCCACTGCAGGGGCAGGTGTTTTTAGAACCAGATTGTGACGCTCACGGACAAGTAAATCTGCCTCCGCGGAAGCGTTTCTGCCTCTCAGCGGTGGCTGCGCTCTGCTCGTCATTCGCACCCAGCCTTCTGCCTGGCCCTGTGTGCCCTGGTGCAGGCGGGGAGACGGGGCAGCTCCAGCAGGGGTCAATGAGCCCAGGGACCTGCACACACCTTGCGGCACCAGTAGCCCGGGGGTCGATGAGCGCTCTGGTATCCTACCGCACAGAGCGGGCAGGGAGGGGGCGCCCGGGCCCGTTACATGGGAACTGTTAGGGGGTCCTGTCCACAGAGCTCAGTAACAGTGGGGAGGCTGAGGGCCATGGTCACTGCGGGGGCAGGGGACCAGCTGGCTCAGGGGGGCAGTGAGGGGAGCTGGGGCCGTTCACTCCCCAGTCACTGATCCCAGCCCAGGCTCACAGGAGCTCACATCATCACTCACATTAACTAGGGTTACCATTCGTCCGGATTCCCCCGGACATGTCCGGCTTTTTCGGGTTAAAAATAGCGTCCGGGGGGAATTTGTCAATGTCCGGACTTCCCCTCCTCCCCCCCCCCCCCATGCAGAGCATGCGCGCGGCTTACAGACCAGCCGGGGCTCCGACAGCCAGAGCCAGAGCCCTTCCTGCACTTCCCCCCGCCTCTCTCCTGAAACTTGACACCACTCCCCTCCTCCCCCTTCCCCTCCCTCCCCCTCCCTCCCTGCATTCACAGATCGCCGGCCGGCCTCGGCCTCAGGCTGTCTGGAGCTCCGACCATGCTGCCCTCCCCCGCTGTCGAGCGCGCCGTTCTGCAGCACAGTAAGGGGGCCAGGGGGTCAGAGAAGCGGCAGGGAGGTTCTGGGGGGGGTAGTCAAGAGACAGGGAGCAGGGGGGAGGGTTGGATGGGTCAGGAGTTCGGGGGGGCTGTCTGGGGGTTGGGGGTGTAAGGTTTTGGGCAGTCAGGGTACAGGTGGGGGGGTCTCAGGAGGGGGCAGTTAGGGGACAAGAAACAGGGAGGCTTAGGTAGGGGATGGGGTTCTGGAGGGCAGTTAGGAGCAGGGGTCCCAGGAGGGGGCAGTCAGGGGACAAGGAGCGGGGGGGGGATCGGGAGTTCGGGGCGGGCTTTCTGGGGGAGGGTGGATAAGGGAGCAGAGGGGTTTAGATGGGTCAGGAGTTCTGGGGGGGGGGCTGTCAGGGGGTGGGGGGGTGGCTAAGGGTTGGGGCAGTCAGGAGACAGGTAGGGGGTAGGGTCCTAGGGGGCCAGTTAGGATGTGGGGAAGGTCTCAGGAGGAGGCAGTCAGGGGACAAGAGGCAGGGAGGCTTAGGGAGGGGGTGGAGTCCTGGGGGGCAGTCAGGGGACAAGGAGTGGGGGGGGAGGGTTGGGGGTTCTGAGGGGGCAGGAAGTGGGAGGGAGTGGAAGGGGCAGGGGCGGGGCTAGGACAGGGCAGGGGCGGGGCTAGGGCGGGGGCGGGGCTCCTCCCGTCCTCTCTTTTGATTGTTGAAATATGGTAACCCTACATTAACGGCAGCTTCCCCGGCCATCTCCGCAGGGAGGCCCAGGCCTGACCAGGCCGCAGGGACGGTTCCTCCCCAGGGAGAGGTTCCAGCAGGGGTCAGGGCTGAGCCACGTCGGCAGGAGGGTGCGGGGCTCACACGGCCGCTGTGACATCCTCGTACCCTCGATACGCAGAGCTCCAGCAGCCGGGTGTAACCCCCATTCGTACCCCCAGCTCTGAACTCACTGATGCTGCCCCACGACTCCTGTTCCTCTTGGGTGGGAGGGGGTGAGTACCAGTCCCAGCCGCTGGTCCCAGGGGCACATCTGGGTATTTGCCGGGTGTGCAGCGCTCTCCGGGCAGAGACACTTTCACACTCACGCAGGAATCGGTGCTGGAGGCCCCACTGCCCAGGAGGCCGAGGGCTCTCGCTCCTCTGCCCTGGGGTGAAGGGAAGGGCCCTGGGGCTGCTGTTCCCCGTCCCAGGAATGGGGAGAAGGGGACGTGGATACAGACAATGTCCCCGCATGCGCTGGGAGGGGCAGACCCGGCTCCACCCTGGGCTTCAGAGCCCGAGCTCCAGCCTGAGCCCGAACGTCTACATGGCTATTTTCAGTGCCAGAGAGGGAGCCCGCAAGCCCTGTCCCCCTGGCTCTGGGACTCGCTGCCGCGGGCTGTGTAAACGAACCCAAAGTGACTCCAGAGTCTGGGGGTGAAAGTTCCCAGTGTCTGACCCAGGGCTGGTTAATGAGAGCGAGGTGGTGGCTGGTGCAGTCGTTAGATGGAGACACCTGAGCCCCTGGGGCTCTGAGACGTTCTCTGTGACCATTATCCGCAGAGGGTCTGTGCCGCTCGCAGAGTCCACGGGACAAATCGCTCTGGGCAGAGAGTTCAGGCTGGAGCCGTCTCCATTTGCAGCCTGATTTGTGGGGTGAGATCGGGGGTGTGTGTGGGGGGGAATTTTCCTACCAAGGGCAAATTTAACGGCAGTTCTGGAGTGTTTCATAGCTGATGTCCTGAGCCCGGCCTGCCTGTCACTGTGCATCGCTGGGGATGTTGACAATCGTCACTGCAAGTCCCTGGGATTTTTGGCACCTAAATTGCTCAGACAGGTTTGCAGTGGAGCTGGGGGAAATTTGGGTGCAAATAGATTTTTGCAGAAAAATTGTATTTTGGGTCGACAGAAACTATTCCCAAATCCATGTTGAGTTTCCTGAATGGTTTCAATGAACAGAAGGTGCCGCCACTTCCCTTCTAGCCTTTAGCCTAGTGGCTGGGCCCTCAGCTGGGAGCCCCTGGTCCAATCCCCCTGTGTGATGTGGGGCAGGAATAGGAAGGTGGGTCTCCCCACCACCCCCGGTGAGGGCTGGAACCGCTGGGCTCCAGGTGTCTGACGTGGGGTCCCTCAATCTCTCCTGCTGAAGCCCCCACCAGTGTCTAAACATGGCTGTGGGCCCTGGGCCAGAGCGTGGGAGTGAGAAGGACTCTGCAGCCCAGTGGGTCGGGCCCCACTTGGGAGCCCAGAGCCCAGCTCCCCTGCCCAATAATGACTGACCCATAACCCCAGGGAGGGGTGACAGCCCCTGGCACCGCAGTGTCTCAGGTATGTCGGTGCCCCAGTGCAAACCCCTAGTGCAGACGCGCTGCGCGGGTGTGAACTGGGACTGGCCCCCGGGGCAGCTTCTCCCAGAGGGTGGGGGCAGGAAGTGGGGAAATGCCCCCTCCCTCCCCACTGCCCCAGCCCCATTAGTAATGACCCCTGTTCCCTCCATTACCCAGTTACACCTCCAAGCATCCCCCCTGCCCATCCCCCCACTGTCCTGCCCCACCCAGGAGCCCAGCCCAGATCCACTTCCCCTGGCCTGGGGGAGGGACTGGCCTGGACGAGGGGAGGGGCCGGCTGTGGGGTTTGCCTGGCTGGAAGGTGGGGCCAGCTGGCATGGAGAGTCCCAGCTCCACCCCTGGGGCAGGGCTGCCCGGCCAGTGTGTGTGGGGACGGCACGGACCTGCTCTTAGCAACAAACCAACCACACACGGCCCCAAAGCAACAGAGATGCAGGCCGGCCTCCTTTCCCCCTCTCTGCCCCCTGGCACCTGGCAATCTCCTCATCGCCCTCTGGCCCCAGCTCCTGCCCCTCCCTTCCCCTTCCCTCAGCCTCTGTGCCCACCTGGCCCCTGCTTCTGTCCTCCCTGGCTCCACTTTGCCCCACCCCTTCCCTTCACCCCCTGTCTGCTCCCATGGGACCCCCCCTGTGCCCACCCCTCCTCTAGCCCCACTCTGCCCCCCGGCCTCCGTCCCTTCCCTCGCCCTCCTGTGCCCACGCCTCCTCTAGCCCCACTCTGCCCCCCGGCACCCGCCCCTTCCCTTGCCCCCCTGTGCGCACCCCTCCTCTAGCCCCCACTCCGACCCTCTGGCTCCTGCCCCTTCCCAACCCCTTTCCTAACACCTCCCTCTACCTATCTGCCCTGCTTCTCTCCTTGCCCCTCTCTGCCCCCTGGTGCCCACCCCTCCCCCCCCAGCCCTTCTTGTGTCTGCCCCTCTGCTCACCCCCCTCAATCCCCCTGTCACCTGCCCTTTCCCCCTGCACCCTCCTGGTGCCTGCCCCTTCCCTCACTGCCACTGCCCCCGGCACCTACCGCTCCCCTCCCCCCCCTTCCACCCTGGTCCCCCCCCATCCTCTGCCCCCATCACCCATGACTTCCCCCATTCCCTGCCTTCCTGGTGCCTGCCCTGCCCTCACACCATCCTGCTCCTAGCACCCACTCCACCCCCTTCCCTCCCTTTGCCTGCCCCGTCCTTTCCCCTTCTTCCCCCAGCACCTGCCCCTCCCCCTGCCCCTCTGGCACCCACCTCTTCTCTTGCCCCCTCCTCTACACCCAATACCTCTTCTTGCCCCTTGTTGGCCACAGTGCCAACCCCACTCCAGGCCGCACCACTGTCCCCCAGCGCCTGCCCCATGGCTGCCTAGGGTGACCAGATCACCCAAGTCAAATATCGGGACGCGGGGGGGGGGGGGGGGGGAGGGTGACGCGGGGGGGGGGGGGGGGGGGGGGGCAAAAAAAAAAAAAAAACCTTCCTCCGCAAACGCTGGAGGGAGGCCCGGGAGACTCAGGGGAAGCGAGACTCAGGGGAAGTGCGGGGCCGGGGTGAGTAAGAGTCCGGCCTGGCCCCGAGCAGGCAGGACTCAGTTGGGTGGTAGGGAGAGGAGGGGGGCGGCCCGCGGGGCCAGGTGGTGGCTGTTCTCCCCCCCGGGCAGCGGGACACGGGAGCAGCCGCTGCTGCAGCTCCCACTGCCGCTCCCACCTCCGCGGGGACCCTCCTCTCCCTACCACCCAACTGAGTCCTGCCTGCTGGGGACCAGGCCGGACTCTTACTCACCCCGGCCCCGCGCTTCCCCTGAGTCTCCCGGGCCTCCCTCCAGCGCTTGCGGAGGGAGGGGGAATGGTGAGCCCGGGGAAGAGGCGGGGATTCGGGGAGGGAGCCAATCGGGGGAGGAGGGGGCGGAGTCGGAGCGGGGGGGGGGGGGGGGCGCGAACACTTCCCGGCTCCAGGCTCTGGCGCATTTCCTTGTTTGTCCAGTGTCCCGACCGCATGTCGGTCGGGACGCGGGACAAACAAGGAAATATCGGGACAGTCCCGATAAAATTGGGACGTCTGGTCACCCTATGGCTGCCCGTCCATCTGCTCGCTCCCCTCTGCCCCCTGGATTTCACCCCTCCCCTCATGCCCCTGTAGCCCCATGTCACACACACCTTCCCTTGCCCTCCCACCCACTGATGACCACCCTTCCCTCACCCTTCATTTGCCCTGGTGCCCAACCCAACCCATCCCATGCCACACCCCTGCCTCCCAGTGCCCACCTCTCCCCCACTCTGTCCTGCCAATGCCTGCCCCAGCCCCATTCCCTCCTCACCCTCTGGCACAAGCCCCTTCCCTTTCCCCCCCTTGATGCCTGTCCCTTCCTTTGTACACCCGCCCGCCACCTTCCCCTTATTTCTCCCCCATCCGTCCTGTCGCCCCCTCTGCCTCCATGATACCTGCACCCCTCACCCCCCTCCAGTGTCCTGGTGCCAGCCCCTCCCTTCACTCCTCCTCTGCCTCCCTGAGGCCCATCTCTACCATTGCCTCCTCTGCCTCCCTGGTGCCGTCTCTTCCCTTGCCTCACTTTGGGCATCCTGGTGTAAGCCCTTCCCCATACCCCATCTCTGCCCCACAGGTGCCCACCCCTCCTCTCCCCCTCTCTTAACCTCTGGGTCCTGCCCGTCCCCTCATCCTCCCTCTGTCCCCCTGGTGCCTCCTAGGGCCTGCCCTTCTCCACACCCCACTTTCTACCCCCCTGTGTGCACCTGTTCCCTTGCCCCCACTCTGCCCCCTGGTGCCCGCCCCTCTCCATTCTCCCTTCCTTGCATCTGCCCCACTGCTCAGCCCCTACATCCCTTCTGGTGACAGTCCCGCCCCCCCATACTCCTGGCACCCACCCCTCATACCCCTCTTCCCCTTGATGACTGCCCCTTCTCTCGCTCCCCTGCTGCCCCCTCGGGTCTGCCCCATCCCTCGCCCCCTATGGCCCTCTGACACCCGCCCTGCCCCTCACCCCTCTCCCTCTCCTTGTCACCTGAGCCTTCCCCTGCCCCTCCTTTTCCCTGGTGCCAGCCCCTCCTAGTACCCCCCTGCCTTCCCAGTGCCTGCCCCATTGGAGCTCCCCCTGTTCCCTCACACCCCTATAGTGCCCCTGGTGTCCCCCATTTCCTGGCTTCCCTGTGCCCCTGGGGTCTGCCCCTGTCTTCTGCCCTGGCACCCACCCCTTCCCCCACCCCCTGCAACCTGCTCTTCCCTTCCCCCATCCCGTCCTCCTGGTGCCCCTCTTCCCTTGTCCCCCCCTTGCCCTTGTGCCTGCCCCTCCCCGTGCCTCCCTTTGCCCCACCCCTTTCCTCTCTAACATTCCTTTGTCCCCTCCTCCCCCTGCTGCCCTCCCCTTTCCCCACCCCACTGACACCTTTCCCCCCTCCCCCCCGCACAGCGATTAACGGGGACATAGGTTCATTTCCCTTTGATCCCAGTGACCGGCCCCTGCCCCCAGCACTGACTCTGTGACTCTCTCCCCAGTGGACGTGACTCTGGATCCCAACATGGCGAATCCCCACCTTGTCCTGTCTGAGGATCGGAAACGTGTGAGATACGGAGACACACGCCAGGATCTGCCCAACAACCCTGAGAGATTTGATACGTGTCCCATTGTCCTGGGCGCTGAGTGGTTTGCGGGCGGGCGGCGTTACTGGGAGGTGGAGGTGGGAGACAAGACGAGATGGGGGGGGGGATGCAAGAAGAGGGAGGGGAGAGAGGCCCCAAGGAGGAAGAGCCCCTGGCAGAAATGACAGAGCGGGGAAGAGGAGCCCAGTGAGTGCAACAGGGCCAGTGAGCAACAGGAAAGTCCTGGCACTTCCTGCCCTGGGGGAGTCTCTGCCCACAGAGGGGAGTGAAACGGTCCCAGGGGGCAGGAGTGAGAGCGCCGGGGCCCTGCTGTACGGGCCGCTCTGCGTGCATGTGTGTGTGTGTGTGTGTGTGTGTGGTGGGGGTGGGGAAGGGAATTCGGTGACTGGCCCAGGGGACATGGAGTGGAAGGGGAGACAGAGCAGGCTCTCACGTGTCTCCAGCTGGTGTGTCTGCTGGTCTGGCAGTGTTGACTGGGTGTCCCCACTGATGTGCAGAGGTCTGGGCTTCATGATAATGTGATGACTTTTGAGATCCCTGGGTGAAGGACAAAGTCCCTGGGGTGGCAGTTACAGTTGTCCACTTCTGGAAATCCCACAGTCCCTCCACATGTTCCTGCCCCACAAAGTATCTTTTGAAGGGCCCTGAAAGAGGGTGATGGACAGAATCATCCATCCTCTCGTTCTTCTGTTTGCCAATTAGGCCTCACTTCCAATTTTTGGCCCTTTAACTTCCGGTTCCCAACTCTTTTTGTTTACCAGAGATGGTCTCAACACCATCCTTCAGGTGCATCAGAAAAGCCCTGCTTGTTGAGATTCATTTAGTTTTTCTGTTTTTCACTTTTACTGTTTTTTTTATAAACAGTCTCATGTAACAGGCTGAGTTGGACTTTCGTTACCTTTTCCCTTCGGTGTTTATTATTGCAGGTGATTAAACCATTTCAGAACCTTCCATCCACTTTCCCATAGTTAGGCCTACCCCAGCTCTGAGCCTAATAGGCCCCAACTATGACAACAGCATCACCTCATCCTTCTGTGTCCTGGTCATGGATCCAGAGGATCTGTGCTGTGCCCCCACAGGAGCCCCTTCTGTGTGGCAGACCCCCAGGGGGTCTCACTCTTCCTGGAGGGTCGATCACATGGCCTCACTGCCTCTGAGACTCCGCCTCTGGCTCCAACACTCCCATTTCATACCAGCAGCTCTGCCCAGTGAGTCCAACTGAGACAGGCTCCTCGTCAGAGGCTTGCGCACTCTACAGGGACCAATGCCCCTCAGCAAGTATCTGCAGTGACACCTGGCAGCCCTTTCATAATGGAATAGGGGTTATTAGTCAAGCAAAGACAGCAGCAGGATTCCTTAGGTTGGCAGAGAGAAATAAAGCTTCAGAGACGTCATCCACCTGGCCAAGCCAGTGCAATCACCAGCCACGCTGCTATGGCCGCCATTGGCTCTGTCTCTGTCAGACCAAGGTGAGAGCCCCGTGTCTCTCCAGAGGCCAGCACTTAACCCCTCACCTGACATCTTTTCCTTTGTTCTCAGGCTGGGGCTTTGCTCTGCTTCTCTGCAGACAGGTGGGGAAAAAATCTCCTTCCTCTTGGTCACTGATTGCTAGGTGTGAATGATCTGGCCTCTGTGGTTTTCACTGCCTCTCCAGATTCTCCATGGATATGGTGGGCCTTGGCCAGCCCTTCACTGACCCATTCAGTCTGCTCCAGACACCTAGTGACACCCCCCCACCCCCATGTCTCCTGTGCTGCTCCAGGAGCAGGTTAACCCTTCGCCCCCCACTGGGCAGCAATGCAAAGTACAGAGGGAAACTGAGACATGCATAGGCTTTAAACAAAGATTACAGACAATGCCCACGTTGCCACAGACAGTCCTATCCCTCCCTTCATCCCTCTCCCAGCAGCCAGGGGAGCAGAGACTGCAGCCCGCCCCAGCCCTGCTCTGCCCCAGGGAGACTGGCCTGTCCACACGAAGAGTTCAGCAGGAGGTAAGTGTCAGGAGGTGCTTTTGGGGCGGCAGCTCAGTGTCTCTAGGGCTCACAGAGTTTCCTTCTATGGCTAACGGGGCCAATACGGAGGAGCTGATTCTCTGGGGAATGGCCCAAGCAGGTGGGGAATTGGGGACAATTCCGACAGTGCTGGGGAGTGGTTGTGACACTGGGGATTTGGGAGGGTTTCCCTGGTTCCTGTGGGATTTCCCCCCTTTTCTAACCCCTGCAGAGGGACGTCCCCATCTGTGGTTTCACTCTCTAGTCACAATGTGCTGAACAGGGGGATCAGGCCAACATCAGCCCCACGAGGAGGCAGCAGCCCAGGGACTCTGTGCAGCTGCCTCAAACAGCAATGGAGATGCCTGGGCAGGGCTGGGGGTTTAACCCCCGAGTTGGCAGGAGGCTGGGGGCTGCCTCGATTCCTGCTGAGTCTGCAGGGGGAAGGAACAGGCTCGGGCCCCAGAGCACCCCAGAGCAGGAGAGTTACCCAGCAGTCGATGGAGGCGCCAGGGGGTTGCTCCACTGGGTGCAATTGATGCATTGGGGGTGGGGGAGCAAACTGGAAATGCTCTGCCTGGGAACAGACAGAACCTCCCGTCACTTCCCCTCTAAGCTAAGCCCAGCTGGTGTGCCACGTGAACTCCCTCCTCCCACTCCCCCAACTCGTGTTAATGACCAGGCTCAAGGCTGGGGGAGTTCGTTTGCTGGTGCTGACCGTTCTCTGCAAGGCCAGGTGCCCTGAGCAGCAGCCTCTGGCGAGTCGCACTGGAGAGGCTGGTGCAAAGGGCAGGAGTCTCATAAGAGATTCTGGGGGAAGCAAGAGAAATTGTGGAGAGCAAGACCTTAAAGTGCCAGAGCTCGGCCGTTCCAGCTGCTCTGCCTGCGGCTGGTTTGCTAGGGGAGAGACCAGGTGCCATGGCTGGGGTGAACCCCTGCTCTATCTCCAGGAGGAACTCACCTGCCCAGTCTATTTACTGGCCCCTGTCACTATAAATTGTGGGCACAGTTCCTGCTGGGA
>NC_088801.1:72053534-72069822 GCF_011386835.1 Chrysemys picta bellii | reverse complement strand
AGACCCCCTGGGGGTCTGCCACACAGAAGGGGCTCCTGTGGGGGCACAGCACAGATCCTCTGGATCCATGACCAGGACACAGAAGGATGAGGTGACGCTGTTGTCATAGTTGGGGCCTATTAGGCTCAGAGCTGAGGTAGGCCTAACTATGGGAAAGTGGATGGAAGGTTCTGAAATGGTTTAATCACCTGCAATAATAAACACCGAAGGGAAAAGGTAACGAAAGTCCAACTCAGCCTGTTACATGAGACTGTTTACAAAAAAAACAGTAAAAGTGAAAAACAGAAAAACTAAATGAGTCTAAACAAGCAGGGCTTTTCTGATGCACCTGAAGGATGGTGTTGAGACCATCTCTGGTAAACAAAAAGACTTGGGAACCAGAAGTTAAAGGGCCAAAAATTGGAAGTGAGGCCTAATTGGCAAACAGAAGAACGAGAGGATGGATGATTCTGTCCATCACCCTCTTTCAGGGCCCTTCAAAAGATACTTTGCGGGGCAGGAACATGTGGAGGGACTGTGGGATTTCCAGAGGGGGGCAACTGTCACCACCACCCCAGGGACTTTGTCCTTCACCCGGGGATCTCAAAAGTCATCACATCATCATGAAGCCCAGACCTCTGCACATCAGTGGGAACACCCAGCCAGCACTGCCAGACCAGCAGACACACCAGCTGGAGACATGTGAGATCCTGCTCTGTCTCCCCTTCCCTTGTGTGGTCAATCTACCCCCACTATTTGTCATTCTGTCTCTCTCCCGCGCTCTTTCCTGGCTTTCCATTTGATCCTAAGACCAGACACCCACACGGCACCAGCACAGGAAGAGAAGACGGCCCATCCGGCTCTGCCCTGCCTAAGGGACACTGGAGAGGAGAGGGACCAGACCCGTCAGATGATGTCCCAGACCACAGACCGGAAGAGGAGTCTGAGGCCCAGGGTAATGGCTTTCATGGCTGAGCTGCCAACTCGGAGCATCCGTCTGTGACCGACCTGCCGGCGGAATCCTGAGAACATCAACAAAAGCCGTATCCCCCCCCCCCGCTCTATTTCTCTACCAAATTACATTTGTTGTGTCCTGGATGATAACCAAGAACACAAAGAGCCCATTAAAATCAACAGTGGACACTGACAGCACATTGGCTAAGAAAAACAAACACAAAAGGATTTGGTAGAAGAGATTTCTATATATAGGAAAATAGCATTTGAGGTTGGGGACCAGGTTTGTTAATTGATGTGAGAAGAAGACCAAGGAAGGGGAGGTCATATCCTAATTACCGATTATATGTAGCTAGAAAGTTACAAATCACATGAATTAATTCTAGCAGAAGTTCTAGGAATATTATTATATAATCTTTTGTGAGTTCACTGAAATGTTTGGTTAATTAACTCTAGTCTGTGTCATCATTTTTTTCATCTACAGTAACTCCTAATTTAATGTTTCTGAAAAATGCGACTTTAAACGAAACTATGTTAAGCTAATCCAATTTCCCCAGAAGAATTAATGTAAATAGGTGGGGTTAGGTTCCAGGGATTTTTTTTTTTTTTTGCCCGACAAAAGGCATTATATACATTTTAAACAATTTTAAACAAGCAATTTAATACAGGTATTAAACAGGCTGGCAGCCCCCCATCAGCTCCCTTTCGCCCCCCCAGTGCCTCCCACCCGCTGGCAGACCCCGCAGATCAGCGCCTTCCCCCTGCCTCCTGCCCGTAGCAATCAGCTGTCTTGTAGCATTCAGGAGGCTGGGGGGAGGAGTGAGGACAAGACAGGCAGCCTCCCCCTTCCCTCCCTCCCCTGCCTCCTGAACGCTACAAGACAGCTGATTGCTGCAGGCAGGAGGTCGGGGGAGCAGGGGGAAGGCGCTGATCCGCGGGGTCTGCCAGCGGGCGGGAGGCGCTGTGGGGTGGGGGGGGGGCATAGGTGGGCTGCCAGCCGTGGACAAAGCAGGCGGCCAAACGACGTTATAGCGAAGCATTGCACAAATTTAAACAAGCATGTTTGTAATGGAGCAGGGATGTAAGATCGAAACAACGTTAAGCGAGAGGACGTTAAGTGGGGAGTTACTGTATTACTTTTCAGAGGTGCAGTGTGAGCCCTGCAGGAGGCAGGTGCATGTGCCCTGCCTCCCAGAGGGAATCAGTCAAGACAAAAAGAAGTGAGAGAGAGAGAGAGAGAGGAGCTGCACGTTTGTGTAGTTGTGATGTTTCTGACACATGTACATTGTAACTGAACAACCCAGTTTGACAGTTTAATAATTACATTGTTAGGATAAATATTTTCAATTTCTTGAAATGATGCAGTTGAAATACAAGTGATGCTATATAGAGAAGATAAACTTTAATGTAGATTTGAGTGAACAATCAAAAATAAATGTAAAGAATTCCATTTATAAAAATATGGTTAGATGCTTGTTTTTGAAATACTGTTGAAATGGAAATTAAAATATTCTTGTATTTCAATCTTGCATAATTACATTTTCTAAATTAGAACAATTTCTCATTTTTGTTTCTCTCCATATTTTCCATTGAGGTTTCACAGGGGTAGAAATTCTGACAGGAGTGACTGATTCCCGTCCGTCACCATCCGCTACCCCGGGACAGGGGACGGGGTAGTCTGAGGGGCAGCAACAACCACTAGCTGCCGCTCAGTATTTCTTACCAGTCTCGCCCTGCGCTGGGAGCCGTCTCACACTGCACAAGGGAGGAGCAAGGGAATAGGGGGAGAAGCTGCCTGGGCTCCTTCCAGCAAGTGGGTTCCATACATCCAGCCTGGGCCCATTGGTCACACAGCCCTGGGGCTGGGCTCTCACTCCATGTCCCCTGGCCCAGCCACCAAATCCCCTTCCCCAGCTCTTCCCCACCCCCGCCACACACACACGCAGAGCAGCCCGTACAGCAGGGCCCCGGCGCTCTCACTCCTGCCCCCTGGGACCGTTTCACTCCCCTCCGTGGGCAGAGACGCCCCCAGGGCAGGAAATGCCGGGACCTTCCTGTCGCTCACTGGCCCTGTCGCACTCACTGGGCTCCTCTTCCCCCCTCTGTCATTTCTGCCAGGGGCTTCCTCCTTGGGGCCTCTCTCCCCTCCCTCTTCTTGCATCCCGCCCCCATCTTCCTCCGGTGATCTGGACTCTTCCCTTCCTGACTCTCAGCATCCACCCAACATTGCACCCACCCATCCACACCCCAGCCCCCACAGCCCAGCAGGCGGCTTCCCCCTTCTCTTCCCCTCTCGCCTCCCCCAGCTCACAGGCCTGGGGCTGGGAACTGAGAGGGGACGGGGAGGGGGGTCAGACAGGTGATGCCCTTTAGACCATCCCCCGGGAACAGGCCTGGGGGCTGGTCAGCACTGGGAGGGCCAGTCTCTGCCGCAGGGTCACTGTCAGGGACACAGATTCCCTCCCGGGTTGCCAACTTTCTGACCAAACGAAACCGAACCCCCTTCTCTGAGGTCCCGCCCCGCTCACTCCACCCCCATCCCTTGTCGCTTGCTCTCCCCCACCCTCACTCACTCGCTCATTTTCACTGGGCTGGAGAGGGTCTCTTTTCAACCAGGTGTATGGTTCCAAACCGGACACCTGGCCACCCTAATTCCCTCTGGCCTGAGCTGAGACCGGGCAGATTATCAGGGAAGCCGCGTTTGTACCCTCAGCATTGAGACCAGGACAGAAACAAGGGCAGAGTGTCCTGGAGAAGGTGTCGGTGAAAGTGAAGAGAAGGGACCTGTCAGTCACATTGTAAAATGAGACCTCGCCTGCCTCATAGTCCAGGAAAATCCCCACCCGCCAGGGCCTGACGCTCACAGGGAGGGGGAGCATGGGGGAGGTACAGGTCTTGTACCCTCCATCCCTCAGCCACACGACCCAGTATCCATTCCCAGGTGATGCTGTGACCAGCCCCTTCCTGCTCACGTATTCCCTACAAACCCCCTGAGCCCATCTCGTCTTGTCTCCCACCTCCACCTCCCAGTAACGCCGCCCGCCCGCAAACCCCTCAGCACCCAGGACAATGGGACACGTACCAAATCTCTCAGGGTTGTCAGGCAGATCCTGGCATGTGTCTCCGTACCTCACATGTTTTCGATCCTCAGACAGGATGAGGTGGGGATTTGCCGTGTCTGGATCCAGAGTCATGTCCACTGGGGAAAGAGTCACAGAGTCAGTGCTGGGGGCAGGGGCCGGTCACTGGGATCAAAGGGAATTTAACCTGCATCCCCGTTAATCGCTGAGTGGGGAGGGGGGCTGTTGGCTGAGGGGAGTCAGGGGAGGGGGAGCGGGGCAGGGGTGGGAAGGTGTCAGCGGGGGAGGGGAGGGGACAGGCTGATGCTGCGAGAGGGAAGGGGAGGGGCAGGTGACGGGGCAGAGGCACCTGGAGGGGCAGAGGGGGGCAGGCACAAGGGCAATGGGGGGCAAGAGGAGCAAGCACCAGGAGGACAGAGGGGGGTGAAGGGAGGGGCAGGTTCCAGGGGCTGCGGGGGATGAGGGGAGGGGTGGGCACCAGGGGAGAAGAAGGGGACAGATCCCAGGGGCACAGGGAAGCCAGGGAAAGGGATGGGCACCAGGGGGCAGAGGGGTGTGAGGGAATGGGGGCGCTCCAATGGGGCAGGGGGGATCAAGGGGTCAGACAGGTGCTAGGGGTGTGGGGGATGAGGAGTGGGGCAGGTGCCAAGACAATGGGGGGGGAGTGAATGGGCAGCACCAGGGGGACAGAGTGAGGCAGGATCCCGTGGACAGAGGGGCTGGCTAGAGCAGGGGCAGTCATCAGTGGACTGAGGAGGGCAAGAGGCGGGGCAGATGCCAGGGGGTTGGGGGGGTGAGGAGAGGAGCAAGTGCCAGGGGGGCAGAGGGTGGTGGGAAGGGGGGCACAGGGGAGGTAAGGAGGAAGAGGAGGGGCAGGCACCAGGGCCGTAGAGCATGAGTGAGGGGCAGGGCTTGTGCCAAGGGAGAAAGAGAGACATGGGATGGGTGGGCACCAGGGCCAAAGAGGGTCAGGAGAAGGGGGGAGCTGCACTGGGGCACAGAGGGGGGAGAGGGAAGGGGCTCACACCAGGGGACACAAGGGATGAACAGAGGGGCAGGCACTAGGGAGGCAGAGGGGTAGTAGACGGAGAGGCTGCATCCAGGGTAAAAGGAGGGGTGGGGGGAAGGTGCAGGTGACAAGGGGAGTAAAAGGGGGGCAAGGGGTGGGGTAGACCCCAGGGGGCAACGGGGGAGTGAGGGAAGGGGTAGTCACTAGGAGGGACGGGGGGGTTGAGCAGAGGGGCAGATGCAAGGAAGGGAGAGAGGAGAAGGGCATGCCCCAGGGGGGCAGAGGGCTGCAGGAGAAATTCACAGCTGCTGAATGTACCAAGTGCCAGGCACCAGACCGCAGGGAGGACGCGGCAGTTGGAATGGCCAATACCCCGGGCCCAGGAGCCCTGGCCCCAGAGGAGACCAAAATAGTTCAGCCAAGGGAGGCGCAAAGCAACAGGCAGATGGGGAGCAACAGTCTCAAGGCAGCCAAGCTGCAGGCAGCCAGGGTAGAAAATGAGCCAAAAGAGGAAAGTTACCCAGGAGCCAAAACGGGAAGGGCTTGAACAAGCCCTAGGCCTAGTGAAGGAGGGGCCCCAGAATGGGCTGCAGGATGTGAGTGGTGTGGCTGGGAAACTAGGGAAGGGTTTGCTGGGACTCAGGATCCTGCCACACCGGTCAGAAGGAAGAAAGTTGGAGAAGCTGGAACTGAGGGTCTGTCTGCATCTGAGCTGGGAGAGGCGATTCCCAGCTCATGTAGACGTACCTGCGCTCAGGGCCGGCTTTAGGAAGTGCGGGGCCCGATTTGAACAGTTTCGACGGGGCCCCGACAGGGATGACTAAAAAAAAAAAAAAAAACCACGTAAAAAAACCACGTGGGGCTTGTACTCACCAGGCCGCGCTCCTAGTCTTTGGCGGCGGGTCCTTCACTCACTCCGGGTCTTCGGCGGCACTGAAGGACCCGCCGCCAAAGTGCCCCCAAAGATCCGGAGCGAGTGAAGGACCTGCTGCCAAAGACCTGGAGCGCCGCTGGGTGAGTAATAATTAAAAAGGTGCCTCTAGTCAGGGAAGGGATTCTCTGCCACTTGCCCCCCACTCTGCGCAGCCCTGCCACTGGGCGCGGGGCCCTCTTAAGCGCGGGGCCCGATTCGGGGGAATTGGTGGAATTGGCCTAAAGCCGGCCCTGCCTGCGCTAGCTCTGCTCAGGCCAGCATGCTGAAGGTAGCCGTGTAGCCCGGCTAGGAAGGGCAGCTCAGGGCAGCTGGCTGAGTACGTACCAAGGGGGCTGGGGGGCGTTGTCCTCAGGCAGTGGCTGAAGCTGCCACCTGCGCTGCCCTAGCCACACGGCTATTGTTAGGAGCTGGCTCAGTTACGTCTACACGAGCTGGGCATCGCACCTCTTAGCTCAGATGTAGACGTTTCCTAAGACAGGAGAAGGAACAGCTCCTGGAACTAGTTACAGAACTAGACAGACTAAAGCTGATGGCTCAGGAGGGGGCCGAGGTGCAGGCTGAGGGCTCTGGTGAGTGCGATAAGAGAGAGAGCCCAGCAATACATCACCAGGAGGCTGCATTTACACAGGGGAGGGGAGTGATGCAGGGGGTGTCCTGGGAGGCTTTTTAGGGGAACAAGCTGATCACCCACTGAAGGGCTAGATGTCGATGGGCACAGATACAGAGGTGCTGGCTATAAGGGAAGCTGCCCTAGTGGCTGTGTCCTCTACAGGGACCCAGCAAACCCACCCACGAATGGCCTGGAGAGAGCAAGAAGAAAAGGTTGCTGCAGCCGAGGGGAGCAGGGCAGAGGGCCTCGCACAGCTGAACACCCCCAGGCCCAAAGGCTGAGCCCCGGCAGGGGCTAGAGGAGATGCGCTGACAAGGGACTGGATCTCAGCCCAAGCCATCCAGCGGAGCAGGAACTGGCCCGTCTCAGCACTGGAAGGTGACCGGGGGACAGCAGTGTTTGTTATTGCAGAAAGAGCTGACTGAGCTCCAGAACCAGCTTAAGATCGAGTGTGGAACGAAGCCCGGCTCTGAGACGCATACGAAGCAGGAGAGCCCAGAGGTCTTGTAGAAAGAGATGAAATTATGCCAGAGAGAGCAGGCGCAGCGTCTCCACAAAACAGAGCTGCTGAGCAGCGAGCTACGCCAGCCGGCTGGAGACAAGGACAGCGCTGCGGTGGGTGCAGAGGTACAGGACCATCGTGTGGAAGATGGACTGTCTGAGGTGGGGATTCCACCTGCGGGAGGGAAAAGCCACCATAAAAACACACGTCCAGGAGGAAGTTGAAATAGAAAAGGAAAAGACTGGGGACCTCTCCCCCGAGAGACCTGAAAGAGCAACACAAACCCCAACCAGACCGAGGCTAAAACGAAGTCCATCCTGTCATGTGGACAGAATTGGATCTGAAATGGGCTCCCAGAGTTCATTTACTCAAGGCTGCAGGAATAAAAGCTGTGCTCAGCAGTAATTAGAGATGCTAATAAGGAGCTATCTGAGTGAAAGACAAACGTCACTTGGGGGGGAGGGGTATGAGTGTCCTGGGGGCGGCTGTTGCAGGGACCTTGTGGCAGCCTGAGGCCAGTTACCAATTCTCGGGGAAGTCTAACCTGTATTGTACTGTGCAGCCAGGAGGTGGCGCTGTGTGTAACAGACCCCAGCCAGACCTGGCAGAGCATTACAGGGCCTTGTGATGGACACACCTGGTGTGTATCTGGCTGAGAGGGAAGCTCTGTAGACAGTGCATATCTCCCTCAGCAGGATGAGGGCAATGGTGGAAGCCGGGTGCTATTGCCTACCTCTGCTACGGCCAGAGGAGACTCTGACTTACAGAGTACAAGCTGTTCTGAACTACGCCGGGCTGAAGACTAGGGGGGATTTTGCCCACCACATGAACTACACAGGACTGTGGGGAACACAACTCCTGGTCTCTTCATTTTTTCACAATTCAGTGACAAGAATAAAAATATGGCCAAGGGCCTTGTAGGTTTCCTTGTGGCAGCCGGCCAGGAAGTGTCCCCTGGCTGCAGAACACAACCAAGTGTTAGCCACGGTCAAGCCTGCCTTTAGGAAGAGGTTGGCTTTGGGGGACCGGAGGTTATGGGGGCCGGCCCTTTATGGGGAGTCAGGGCCAAGCCTACCTATGACAGGCTCCTGTAAGGAAGAACCAGCCAATCCAGCCCCACCCTGGAAGTAATTAAATCCCTAGGTGGCTGGTTGGCAGCTAAACAGCTAATGAGCCTGATAAAGGGTTACCCAGGCTCAGCTGAAGGGATCCCAGAAACAGGAAGCCGCTGAGGAGAGGGAACCCCAGGAGAGCTCCCAGAGCAAGGAGCCTGGAAGGGGTGAGCCTAAAGAGAGGAGCTGTTAGAGAAGATATTGATAGAAACAGCAGCTGAATGAAGACGGAGCCCTGCACGTGAGGGCTGCAGGGAATAGAGGTACAGTCTGACCTGAACCCAGCTCTGGGAAGGAGGGATGGGGGCTCCTGACTCAAGGAGAGTGAGGGCCTTGAGGTAAAGCCAGAGGCTGGAGCAGAGTGAAGGAAAAGATTTTATTTTGGGGTTTAATTGAACTCAGAGTGGACCCCAGCAGGGGACTTTTGTCTCAGAGCTTTTGGACTGTGTGGAGCAGTTTAAGGAGTGCTGAAGAGGGTAAACTGAGGCTGGGCCACCCAGAGCCAGCTGAGGGGGAGTTTGGGGGTGCCACACCATGATGAGTCGGCACAAGTGCCCCCCATTTAACAGAACTGCTGCCCGTTCCCCATGCGGACAAAGCCTCCCTCTCTCCGGTCTGTCTGCGTGGGCCCAATGGAGCCTGCATCCCTGAGTGTGAACCTGGAGCAGCTGAGCACAGGGTGGTGCCTCCCACCTGACTTCTGGCCTCCCCATCCCAGCTTCCCGGCGGATCCCTCTTCCCTGCAGCCTGTGGCTGTCTGAGCCTGCTCCCCCTGCCCTCTGGCTGCCCCTGCCCTGCCCTGGAGGTCCTGAGCCCCCTGATGGCTGGATGCTGAACTGGGGTGGCCCAGGGCCCAGCACGGCACCAGCAGGGTCACTACAATACTGTCAGACCCAGCTGGACAAGCATCAGGGTGCACTGGGATCCTGGCACCACCTCAGCATTTGCGGGGCCTGCTCCACACTCCGACCGGGAGCCCTCCAGGGCCGGCAGCCCCTTGTTCTGTCTCTGCAGCGCCTGGCGCACTCGTGGGCGTGATACCAATAATAACACTCACTGCCCAGCCCCTAAGGGCTGCGTGACAGTGCAGGGCCTTCCCCATTGCACACGGAGACCCAGGAGTGCAGGGAGCCCTGGTTACTGCCCCACACATTCACCCAGTGACTCCCCCGAGCTGCTGGACCCAGGTCCCAGGGATCAGAGCGCGGGCAGTCGAGTGGCACTGACCGGTCGGGGGCTGGTGGGGTGGGTGGAAGGAAAGGGTTAATCCCAGCGTGGTGGCACTTTGCTGCATGGCCCTGCCTGGTCTCTGCCCTCTGGGTGCAGCACAGGGCATGTGTCTCTGAGCAGATCCCTGCCCCCTCGCCCGGCCATTTGCCCCAGACACAGAGAATCCAGGTGCCGAGGGAAGGAGCGGCCCCAGCAGCGCCACATTGGCCCTGGCACAGGCTGAGCCTGCGAGCGCAGAGACAGAGGCAGCGGCAGAGAGGGGGGCTCGGCCAGGCAAAGCAGCAGGGTCCCCACCTGCAGGGCAGGGGTCAGCGCTGGGACAACAGGCCGGGCTGGGTCAGGGGCTGGGAGCTCTGGCAGCGAGCGCAGGACCAGCACCAATCAGGGCCGGCTCTAGGATTTTTGCTGCCCCAAGAAAAAAAAATTTTGGCTGCACCCCGTCCCAGCCCTAGGCTCCTTGCCGCACCCCCCGCCGCCCGAGCCCTGGGCTCTCCCCTCTTTCCCCCCACCTGCACCCTCCTTCATCCACAGCCCTGGGTCACTGGTAACTCACTCCCAGGGCAGGTCATTCAGCAGGAATTTTAGATGTGCACAGAACACAGACAGGATTGGTTCCCATATGGTTACAGAACTGCAGTGAAGTGGAACAATTTTCAGCTTGTGTGATTGGAGGATATCTGGATGCAAATTATAAGACTCTCCTCCATAAATGAGGAAAAGTTGAGGTGCCTTTATTATTCTTTTGTTCCACTCTTTCTTTCTATGGGGAATTTGCCAATGCGATATCACTGTCTTCCTTTTAAACAAACAAACAAACAAACAAACAAAAGGCAATGGCTGTTGACAATAGCAATTCCAGTCCTAATAACCCCTAGGAAGCATTTCTTGCTCAATTTTATCCTACTTTTTCTATAGCAAGTTACAGTGGATCAGTATATTTGATTTGGGAAAAATGAAGTAACAGCCGCCCAAGCTGAGCTTGAGCACTCCTGAATTTTGAGGTGTTCAAATCTGGAAGGCAGGTGCTGGGGCGGGGGGGGGACGGGACTGTGGCTCCGCAGGGGAACACGCTGGTCTGAGTGGTACGATAAGGGGGTTGGAGAAGGGGTAGGCGGTTCCGGGGGAGCAATCAAGGGACAGGGAGCAGAGGCAGTTGGATGGGGCGGAGGTTCGGGGTGGCAGTCAGGGGCAGGGAGAAGGGGAGGTTAGATGGGTCAGGGGTTTGGGGGGGCAATCAGGGGACAGGCAGCAGTTGGATAGGCATGGGAGTCCCAGGGGTTTGTCACGGGACAGGTAGGAGGTGGGGTCCTGGGGGGAAGTTGGGGGGGGGGGGTCTCAGGAGGGGGCAGTTGGGGACAAGGAGAAGGGAGGCTTAGATGGGGGTGAGGTCCCGGGAGGGGGCAATCAGGGGACAAGGAGCAGCGACGCTTGCATAGGGGGTGGGGTCCTGGGGGGCAGTTGGGGCAGGGGTCACAGGAGGGGGTGATCAGGGGACAGGGAGCAGGGGGGTTGGATGGGTTGGTGTTTCTGTGGGGGGTAGTCAGAGGGGGTGGATGGGGGCAGGGTGGGGCTACCCTCCCTCCCCGTGGAGTCTCCTATTTTTTGAATGTTAAAATATGGAATCCCTACTCACAGTGCAGCTCTCCATTCACAGCAGGCTGCAGCATGAGGTCTCAGCTTCCTCACTAACTTCCCCTCTTTCCTGTTGCTAGTGGCCAAGGGAATGCTGGGAAACGTAGTTCTTTCCCTGCTCCAGGGCTGGCCCTATAGGCAGGGAGCTAACCAAGGAACTACAGCTCCCAGGGCCCCCTGTTGGCTCTCACCTCCCATGCTGGATCCCTGCCGCTCCTGCAAATGGGCTGCCCCAAGCATGTGCTTGCTTTGCTGGTGCCTAGAGCTGCCCCTGGAGACCCTGGGCCTAGCCAGCGCGTCTCCCAGGACCTATGGCCCTGCCCAGAAGGGAGCCCAGGTTGCAGGCACCACTGGGGGGTGGTGCCAGGAGCAGCTGCAGGGAGTGAATCTCTTCCAAGGGAGGGGGCTGGAGTCATTGATACAGAATTGACCACAGTTACCTGCAAATCCTTGGGCTCTTCTGAGTCCTGGAACAACCAGCAGAGAAAGAGAGGTGAGAATTCACACAGCAGAGTCACCCGGAGCGGGGATCAGGTACGTACACGGCCCCTCCCCACAGCACCCGGCTCTGCACCATCTCACAACAGACCAGGGCTCAACAGGCTCCAACTCCCCCTCGGCTTTTCTGTCCTATGTTTCCCGGCTGGGTTTCTCCCCCGTGCAGATCCCGTCACACCCGCCCAGCCCAGGGGCTGCTCCAGACAGGGGAACAGGCTCCCAGCAGCTGTCGTGCCCTGCCCTAGCACAGCGACCCAGGAGTCTCACCTCTCTCTGCAGCCAGCCCCTCTGGAAGGAGAGAGAGAGAGAGTAATTAGCCACAACCCCTGTCTCACCACTACTAGAGCCACAGCTCTTTCAAGCTGATACAATATCCCAGCACAGGCTGGCGACCAAGGCAAAAGGAGGGAGCTTCTCCTAGATATTTAGGCACCTAAAGATGCAGGTAGTCACTGAGTGGGATTTTCAAATGTGCTGAAGCAGGTTAGGCAAGTCCATAGGAGTAGGAGCTTTGGAGGTTCCCACCAGACACCTAAATAACTTTGAAAGTCTGGCCCAAGGTGCTCAAACACGAGGGCCCTGATGCTCAGCTGGTGTCAGTCAGGGAGGCGGGAATCCGGCCTTGAGTCTGTGATAACGTCTCACGTTAACCAAGAGCATCAGCCCCTGCGCTCAGATAACCAGGGAGAGAGCGGGAGGCAGCGCTGGGCACACAGATTCATGATTATGAATTATCTGCTCTCCTGAAATCTTCCCCTTTGGGCTCTGCTCTGAGCAGCCAGGGAAGCTGGGACCCCCAGGGCTCTCCCGGGATCTGGGCCCCTCTGAGCTGGGCAGTCACAGTGCTCTGAATTAAGCTCCGATCCACGAGTAATATGGGCCCAACCTGCTGGGCCAAATCCCTTCCCCTGCCCTGCTCCAATACAACGAGAGACAATCCCCCAGCAGCGCCCCTTACCCAGGTATCCCGTAACAGCCTCCTGGAGATTGTTCTCTCGCGGGAAATCCCGGATTCTCTTTTCCAGCTCAGGGAACTCGGGCGCTGGATGCGGTGACGTCGCCTTCTCTCCCCTGCAGAGACGTGTGTTTATTCCTCCCCCTCGTCAGCCCTAAGTTCCTGCCCCCCAGAGCCAGATGGGGAGCAGGTAGGAGCTGGGCCACAGGCAGGGCTAACGAGGCTATGACCTCTGCTGCCCAGGGAATTTAGTGCCTGCACCATCTGCCGGGGCCGGCCTGGGGACTGAGGGCCTCTCTCCATCCAGAGAGAAAACCCAGCCTGGGCAGGGCCAGCCCCGGCTCCCCTCACACCCGGCCAGTCCCACGTCCCCACTAGGGCCTGGAGGGGCTGATCCCAGGGTTGAGAGAGGGGCCCATTCTCCAGGCCCAGCCTCTCCTCAGCTTCTCCTCTCAGCCTCCAAGGGGCCTGTCACTACCCATGGGGTGGGGGGCTCTGGGACGGGGACTCTGCCCCACTCGGCCCTGGGCTGGGACACTCAGCTCTCTCCCCACAGGCCCCTGGGCCCCATCACACGGGACAGGCTTTGGGCCCTGACAGAGCTGGGGCCAGGTCCCAGCTGGGCCCTTGGGGTGACAGGCCCCCAGCACCATGAATAATCACCCAAGCCAGCCTGGTCCCAGGGAGGGGTCTCCAGCCAGAGCTGTAGGGCAATCCCCTCCCCTGGGTGGGTCACACAGACACAGCGGCTGCAGCCCCAGGGCAATGGGGACGGAGGGGGGCTGGATCCAGAGGGTGAGACCCTCCCATAGTTGGATAATTTTAGAATGAGTTCCCTGCAAAGCTGCACTGCAAGCCGTGACTGTTTTCTCCATACGCACAACCACCCTCCCCCCGATCCCGACACTCACCATGACTGGGGTGCTTGCGGAGCTGTGTGCCTGCCCAGAGCTAGTGATAAAGTGATTGCTACTAGCTGCAAAAGGCCCTTGTTAACAAAATGTTTCAATCATTCGCTGGAATGTAAGAACATAAGAATGGCCATAATGGGTCAGACCAAAGGTCCATCTAGCCCAGTATCCTGTCTTCCGACAGTGGCCAGTACCAGGTGCCCCAGAGGGAATGAACAGAACAGGTAATCATCAAGTGATCCATCCCCTGTAACAATCCCTCTTCTATGTATTGTCCACAGCAGCCGAGACCTCGAGGAACGCACCACGCACCCCTGCCGACCGGCTTTGGCAGATAAGGAAGAAGCCAAGACCCAGCAAAGAAGATATGTTCAGAGAGGTGCTGCAGCGCGATGAGAGACAGACTACGGAACACAAAGAGTGCTGGGAAGCCGAAAGACAGGACAGAAAAGAGAATGCAGCATTTGCTAGGCAAGCGACAGAGCGGATGATAAAAGTTATGGAGGATCAGACACAGATGCTCAAGTCTTTAATACATCTGCAGACTGAACAGATCTGGGGTCGACCTCCACTGCAGCATGTGCACATGCACAATTCTTTGCCAACCCCCCCCCCCCCCACGCCCACACATTCCTTTTCACATCACAGTGCTCCTCAGTTTCCCCATCACTCCACCCTCTCTCACAGCTTGGACAATGAGGGTTGGTGCTCCATACACTTGTGAGGTTTTAACAATAAATAAAGGGAAAGATTTCTAATGGGACAATGTTTTTATTCTGTGTTCTACAAAATCGTATAGCAATAAGTGCAGTATCGGGAACAGGCTTCTAAAGCATTTTCTCACATGGATCTTGGGCCCCAAAATTTAACATGGATGCCCCAGGGAAGCACCTCCATGGCAGACATGTGTTAGTGCCCCTCATTGTCAAAGTGGTTCCTCAAAGCCTCTCTGATGTTAATAGCCGCCCTCTGGGCTCCTCTGACAGCCCTAGCATCTGGCTGCTCAAACTGTGCAGCCAAGCGCTCTGCCTCAGTGCTCCACACCTCAGCAAACATTTCACCCTGAGATTCACACCGATTATGCAAAGCTCAGCACGTGGCTATGACCACAGGAATATTATCCTCAGTAAGGTCTACCTGCCACAGAGACACCTCCAGCGAGCTTTCAGATGGCCAAAGACACTTTCAACTATCATGCAGCACCTGCTCCACTCCTTGCTGCTGTCCAGGGGCCCTGTGTAAGGTTTCATGAGCCAGGGCTGTAAGGGGTACGCCGGGTCTCCCAGGATTTCTATGCGCATTTCCACATCCCCCACTGTGATCTTCTGGTCTGGAAAGAAAGTCCCCGCCTGCAGCTTTCTGTACAGGCCACTGTTCCTGAAGATACGAGCGTCATGCACCTTTCCAGACCAGCCTGCATTGATGTCTCTGAAACGCCCACGGTGATCCACAGACGCCTGCAACACCACAGAGAAGTATCCCTTCCTACTGATGTATTCAGAGGGAAGGTGATCTTGCGCTAAAATTGTAATGTGTGCGCCATCAATCGTCCCGCCACAGTTAGGGAAACCCATCTCTGCAAAGCCAGACACTATTTCATGTACATTTCCCAGAGTCACAGTCCTCTGCAGCAGCATGCGATTTATTGCCCTGCACACGTGGAGGAAGACAGCCCCAGCAGTGGACTTCCACACTCCAAATTGATTTGCAACTGACCGGTAGCAGTCTGGATTCCCCAGCTTCCACACAGCGATTGCAACATGCTTCTCTACTGAAAGGGCAGCTCTCATTCCGGTGTCCTTGCGCCGCAGGTCAGGGGCCAGCTCAGCACATAGCTCCAGGAAGGTTGCTTTACACATCCTAAAGTTCTGTACTCACTGGTCATCAACCCGCACCTGCATGACAATGCGATCCCACCAACCAGGGCTTGTTTCCCTAGCCCAAAAGCGACGGTCTATCGTATGCAGCTGCTCTGTGAATGCCAAAAGCATTGATAAGTTACTGCTGTCCATATCACACTCAGGCGCCTGCAATTCCTTCTCTGTCAGTACCTTTGCGAGTAACGGCACTGCCATGTGCAATGTCCTCACGACAGCTAACAGCGCATAGGAGAGAAGTGCGGGATCCATCCTCTCTCACTGCAGATGCTGTCGCGTGCTTGCAAAGACTGATAGTTGGAAAAACGGCGCAAAAGGAAGCCGGAAACCATTGGAGGGCTGGGACACAAAGCAGTGCATGATGGGACATTTTGCACATCCCAGGATGCACCTCGCTCCGTTTCCGCCTTCCCACAACACCTAGCGACAGATGGTGTCACCAGGCACTGTGGGATACACACTCACAGTGCATTGCTCATCTTGTCAACAATGGTGCCCCGAATGTGGACACGATCTGTTGACAAAGGGAGCAAAACTCCCATTGTTTTGTACATATAGTTGGATTATGTTTTCCAATGTGCATTACTTTGGAAGCATCAGGATCTGAGATAGTAAGTGCAGAGAAATATGGGGGATATATTTATTCTCTTTATAAAGCACTATCCCCACTTACGGTGCTATACAAAATCGACAAAACATGTCCCCAATCCCCACTTACGGTGCTATATACAAATATTAAATAACAAACCACTAGCCCAAAGACTGGAATAGACCTCATTAATTACATTGGGAAAAGGCATTTTTAAAAGCTACATGTCATCAGTGCCAATGTCTGTGGGAAGGGGAGGCTCAGGGAACTGGTAATGAGATACAGAGCCTTTCACCTGCAGGTGTTGGATCTGAACCTCACTCTGGTCTGTAGTGTGGCATATGGTAAATTAGTTTGGTGGGTCTCACTCTAGTTCCATGCAGACAGGTGCACCTATCACAAAAACACCACCACAG